>NC_056746.1:337612306-337912306 GCF_019279795.1 Protopterus annectens
AGAGAATACACAGAGCTCTAAGGAAAGCTCAAACACCTGAAACTCCTAGACAAGTCTATGTCAGAATCCTAAATGCCGAGCATGCACAATCTATAATTGTTAATGCCAAAAGGAAGAAAAACATTTCCTGAAATGGCTATAAAATCACAATAGCACACGATCTGCCTCTTCCAATTATAGTTTCATAGTTTAGTACTAGGCTATCTGCCCTGGGGCATTTGTAAGCCTAGCCATAGTGATGTGGCTTTTGCCACCCCATGAAATGGTACAAAAATGCACAGAATAGATTTAGAATACTGTGCCTCTGTCTAGTAGTGACACAGTGAAGGTCCCCTTATATAATAGAATTAGTTTACTGTGCCCCTGTCTAGTAGTGACACAGATGTGACCCCTGGGGTAAACTTACGATCTCCCATCCACTCATCAAGATTTCTCTTGAAGAGAGTCAGTGAGGGGCTCTGCCTAACATGAACTGGGATCTTGTTCCAGAGCATGGGAAGCCTCTGGGTTATGAATCTATCCCTCCAGCATGTCCTATTCATACTTGTGCCGAGGTTTAAGTCTTTAGCTCTCGTGGTTCTGATGGATTTGGATTTTTTGAGGTGGAGCACATCCATCAGTTCCTGATTGGACATGGCCTTGTACGTCAGGCAGAGATCACCTCTGAGCAGGCGGTATGCTACTGAATAGAGCTGGAGTTTCTTTAGTCTGGCAGAATAAGACATATGTTGGAGACCCATGATCCTCTTGGTGAGGTACTTTTGTGGTCTCTCCAGCTGTTGCAAATGCCGGGTGAGGTACATACCAAATCAGGCATTGTACTCAATCATGGGTCTGATGAGGGAGGAGTATAGGGGTACAATGACATCCTTGGATCTGGATGTGAATCCCTTCATGATAAGGTGTGCAAGGTAGAATGTTTTTCTAACCACTTTTGCAACGTGGGTGTCAAATGAGAGGTCACTGTCGACTTGGGTCCCTAGGTCTCTGATTACCTTTTCCGTACTCAGTGGGTTGCTGTCTGTGTGATAATTTGTGGGTACTTTGTTTTTCCCAAAGGGGATGACTATACTATATATTTTGGCATTTAGTTTAAGGCCATGACTCCGGCACCAGTTGTCCATTTCTGTGAGGCCTTTTTGTAGGATGTATGTGTCCGCTGGTGTATCGACTATGGCACCTAGTTTGCAGTCATCTGCGAACTTTGTCAGCCACAACCCTCCCAAGATACACCCCAGGGGTTACCTCAGTGTCACTGCTCGACAGAGGCACAGCTAAATAATGGGCATAGTTTCTCCAAACTAAGGGGTGGCGTAAGCCAGAAAACTATGGCTAGGCTTATAAATACCCTTGGGCAGATAGCCTAGTATGAACCTATGAACCTATGAACCTATGTTTGCTTTAACATCTGAGAAATAAATGCCGAACAAGAGGGGTCCCAGGACAGATCCCTGTGGGACACCACTTGTGACTGGCTTTGAATCTGACATTGCTCCAGCGATTTTAACTTTATGGGTTCTGTCCTTTAGCCAGTTTGCAACCCATCTAGTGACATAAGGGTTTACATTTAAGCTGTTGAGCTTATCTATGATGCCTGAGTGGGGTATTGTGTCGAAGGCCTTAGCCAAGTCCAGGTAGGCTGTATGGACTGCTTTGCCCTCATCAATGGTTCTAGTGACTGTTTCGAAAAAGTCAACCAGGTTCAAAAGGCAGGATCTGCCCTTTACAAAGCCGAACTGGGTGGGGTCAAGTGTCTGTAGGTCCCCAATGTCTCTGTTTATGAGTTCCATAATGATTCTTTCCATAGCTTTGCAGACCAGGCTGGTTAAGCTTATGGGGCAGTAGTTCCCAGGGTCTGTAGAGGTACCCCCTTTGTGGAGTGGGACCACTGTTGCTGTATGCCAGTGTTCAGGTACATATCCTGTAGTAAGGCTAAGGTTAAATAGCATTTTTATGTGCGGGTTTAGTTCCTCTTGGAGTTCACGTAGCACGCAATCCGGGACACTGTCAGGTCCCATTGATGCTGTGTTTTTAGCTTTGCTGAGGGCAGCTCTCACCTGGACATCTGAGATGACAGGAAGATTACATTCAGCTCGGATAAGTATTTCTTCTTTTGGGGGTGAGGGAGGGGAGAAATTTGCACTGAACCTGTCAGCCAGAATGTTGGCAATATCTGTGGGTTCAGTGTATTTTTTGTTGTTGTGAACTAACTCTGAGCATGTCTGGGGGTTTCCGCCCAGATTGAGCAGTCAAGACAAGCTTTATCTCCTTTCTGTAGCTACCTACTAAACAAAAACATTAAATTTCAAATGAAATATCCGGCTACTCTCTGCTTCCAACATAAAATCGTCAGTTACTCTGTTAAAACAGTTCAAGAAGCTAAATCATCATTTTTTAATGCGTTTAAAGAGGTACCCACTAATATAGCTTAAAGTTAACCCTTTCAGAATGACTCTTAATCATCGATGATTGTTTGCCATACATTACAAATGTTCTAGTTGTAAAAATTGAGACAGAAACTAGCACATGACGAAATTGTATCTATCGTCTCAGAATTCCATTTTTGGGCCTATACTACAAGCAAATATTAAACTTGTATCCTCTGACCTTGAAATCACGTCTGGGCCACGATGCTGCGTCAGTTCACAAAACAACAGCTCTAAGGGCAACAAAGCTAACAATCCTTCTAGCTTGTCAAAATAACAAAGAAATAAATAAATACCTCATTTTCCTTTAAGCACAAATAACAGCAAAGTCGAGAAGTGAAACCTATCACACATAAGAAAAATACACTCCTAATACCAACCCGATGGATGCATCATTTGCCAAACTGTATGCGATGACAATTCTAATCCTGCAATCGTTCTTCGATCTCAGACAATGCAATGCAAGCTACATACCCCTGAAATTTGCTATGTAACAGCGGGAATGTTAGCATAACATCGACCTAACATGCAAAACAACCGAAGGAATCTGCTAAACATTACATACCTGGCAAGATTAGATGAGGAACGTTTTTCACTGTTCCTGACACAGTGTCATCCGTGTGAACTAACCCCCAGAGATATGAGATACTGCCGGAAAGCGGAATCTAATCCTTTTCTCAGAATTTTATCAACGGAAGTGCACAGAATGCGTATACTAGGAAGTGAAGATGAGGCATTGCATGTCTGAAGATCAAGGGGAGGAGCCTTCACGCAAATAGTGATGAGCTGACAGTCCTTTATGCAAACACAGCTTTGTTGGCCCCGTTTGCTGTGATATACTTTGCCGCTAGACTCTAGGGGTTTCTCTCAGCCGCCAGATGTAGTTTCTTAACTCAAATATACCTCAACCAGATATCAGTTCCTTGTCATTTGCATTCTATTTTTTAAAAGATTGTAATGCCAGATTATGATATCAGGACTACTAAATAAGACATATACAGCCCAGTTTCTGTGAAGACACTCATTATTAAATAATGACCCCTACTATATGCTATCGGATGTTCCCCAGTCGCAGGTTACATGTTATTCATTCTGTCCTTTCATCATCACTCTTACCAATCTAAAACAAACATGAAGCAATATGACAGGATAATTTAAAGGGGTTAAATATATAAAGAAGGGCAGCAAATTTCTTAAAGAGATAAAAGCAAACACCTATGGGCAAGGTTTGCAGTAAGAGACTTGGCACACTTTTGTCAGCCTTAAGTTTTTTATCTTTCATGGTTCAGTACAAAAGTTTCAGCCTTATAGCTTTTGACTCAGTTAACCTTTAGGGTGTCGTCGCTGCCTTTAGCAAGATACTATTGAATGTAAAGGTAATAAAATATCTCAAGGAACATAGTTTCCTGACATCATCTACAGTAAGTACATCTTCTTATACCCTCCTATGAACACAGTGTCTTTTCTATAATGGAAAAAAATTAAGTGATGCTATGATGTTACTTGAAGAAAGACTGTTAATGGTACAACCTATAGAAAATATTTGATGAAGCTTATCAGTTTTATGTAACATTTTCATACTGATGTTAATTGTTATATATTACGATCTCTTCACTAGTATTGCTATTGACTTTTAGTGGTTCAGTTCTAATAGTGTGTGACATCTAATGGCTGTTATTACTGAGGTCAGTATAAATACTATCAATTTCAGTTTCTCTGCAAGCTCATTACGACTGGAGAGATGTTTCCACATAACCCTCTAGTGTGAAAATGGGGAGAGTCCTAGTTATACTAGCAAAGAACCAAACTTATTCATTGAACAAGGGATGAAGGTCTATCTTAAATACAGACTCGAACTCTCAACTATGGGGGATAAAATCTCTGTGGAATATAATTTTAAAATATTAAAAACATAAACTTAACCCCTTAGGTTACCTGACCGGGGAAGTGGTCTAAGAACACCCTTTGGATAGAGCTAAAATCTCTTTCAACTAATAAATAAAATTACTATAACATTAAATATTTATTACAAGCTAATGCAGGCAAGGAAGTAAGTAAAATGCTAATTATCTGATGGATCTTAGAATGACAAGAGAGGTTTGTATTATAGTTTGTTTTGTGCATAGTTTTATAATACCTCTTACAGATAATAGAAGATTGTGGATACGCACGGGGTGAGGTCTGCAAGGGGTGGGTTGTCACTCATTAATCCCAATACTGTTGTTAATATCTCAATATAGCTTACATACCATATACTTAACATATCATCATCCCTACAGAAGGACTAAATTACACCTAAACCATCACACCAGCATACAAATTGTATTGTCAGTAAAGACAGCATGATAATACTGGGATCATGGAATGTTAAAGGTCTCCAAAATAATAGAAAAAAGAAGTTAATTTTACACTTAATTTATAAATCAGAAGCTGAAGTAACGCTTATTCAGGAAACCCACATGACCACAGCTCAATGGGAGAAGGAAGCAAATAAGAAATGGGTTAAATTAATTATAGCAGCCAGAAATTATACTGCATCTAAAGGGGTAGCAATAGTAGTTAAAAATTCCTTCAAAGGCACTATAAAAGCAAGCGACAGTGATCCCAATGGCAGGTGGTGCTACTTAGTATGTTCCCTTCCACCCTTCCATGAAAATATAGTTATCCTTAATGTCTATGGTCCTTGTATGCACCAAACTGCTTTTATTTATGATATATATTCAATTTTAGAAAAATTCCCAAATCATTTATATCTTCTGGGGGGGGATTGGAATATGATTAACAGACCTGAACTTGACAGAATGAACAAAGAAAATAAACAACCTGTGAACTTAACAAATCTTATAAACTAACTAATAGAAGGTTTTAATATATTTGATCCTTTTGAACTGTTCAGATGGGACTCTGCAATCAGTAAATACACATTCTTTTCAACATCCCATAAATCATGGTCCAGAATAGATTTTTTTTTAATCTCAACCAAGTTCAAAAAATTTGAAATAAAATACTATGCGGATTCCAGAATCTTGTCTGATCATGCAAAAATCAACCTATAAATAAATGAGACTAAGCCAAACACAAAAGAGAAATATGTAATAAATTAGACCCTGAACCACAACCTCTTGAAAAATAAGGAAATTTGCCAAGAAGTGACAGAATTACTTAACCAAACTTGCAGTAACTTAGCAAAAACAAATATCCCATTTGATATACAGTGGGCAGCGGCTAAGGCAACACTCAGAGGAATATTAATACAAAAAGCATCAATACTCAAAAAACAAATCAAATCCCAAGTTGACAATCTAGAACTTAAGCTAAAAAATCTTGAAATACAAATGCAACAAAAACAATCTCCGGAACTTGAGAAGCAGGTCATTGCTACACAAAAACAACTGCAAGAAGCACAAATGAACCAGCTCTCTCTTATTGAACTTAGGCTATTACATAGATATGCTGAATGGGCCCAAACCCCCTCTAAGGTCCTAGCCAGAATAATCAATATAAAACCTCCCTCTTCCAAAATAAAAGAAATTAAATATAATAATAAATGATTTGACTCAGATAAGGGCATTATAAAAACCTTTGAAGAAATATATCGTGAGATATATAGCCCACATCCTCTGGAAGATGAAATAGCATCCAGCATGTTTTTAAATGAATTGCATTTCCCACAAATTAATGATACCCAAGTTAAGCTTCTTAAACAACCAATAACTACTGAAGAAATATTTTTAGCTATCAAAAAAATGAAATTATTGAAATCCCCAGGCCCTGATGGCTATACATCAGAATTCTATAAAGCTTTTGCAAAGCACTTAGTCCCTATTTTACTCAAAGTATATAATCACATAATAAAATATGGGGTTACAGATTTATACATAAAATTTTCATCTCAAAACCTAACACAACTGGCCATAACCCTAATGACTATCGCTCAATTACATTAATTAATCTAGATATAAAAATACTAGCGACAATATTGGCACACAGATTGAACAAAGTACTACCCTCTATCATATCGTCCGAACAGTTAGGTTTTATGAAAAACAGACAAGTCTGGGATAATACGCTAACAATAGAAGCAATAACAAATATGACAGCTAAAGACACCTCCCCTAAATACGCATTATCTGTTGATGCACAAAAAGCTTTCGACCGAGTTAACTTAAACTTCTTGTTCAAGGTTTTAAAACGCTTTGCTCTTCCCGAAGAATTTATAGCTATGATAAGAGTCTTATACAATAAAGCTACCACCACACTACATATAAATAAAAAGAACTCACATCCTATACATATAATCAACGGAACTAGACAAGGATGCCCGCTTTCCCCATATCTTTTTAACCTCTACTTAGAAGTCCTTCTAAAGTTAATTCAAAAAACATTTAACCATTCTATCTACATCTCAAGGACTCAAATTAAATACACGGCATTTGCTGACGATCTCAACATTTATTTTCAACATCCCTCCACTGATCTTGTTAACATTTTAAACTCGATTGACAAGTTCTCGGCAATCTCAAATTATGCTATGAATCCCAATAAATCAAAAATATTCCCGTTAAACCCTCTTAACCATAAGGAAATTTTCTTCCCAGAGTCAAAGATTAAAATAGAATATTCACTCAAATATCTAGGTGTTACCTTTATCCACCCGCATAAAGAAATTATAAAAGAAAACCTCTACATAGTTTGGTCAAAAATTACAAAAGATTTGGACAGATGGAGGGGCCTAAACCTCTCCTTTCTGTCCAAGACATCAGTCATAAAAATGAATATTCTCCCCAAAATATTGTACCACTTTCAAGCGGTTAGCCAAAGTGTTCCAAATAAATTATTTTCCAAATTGAAAACAACACTGGGTAATTTTATATGGCACTCGAAGAGCGTTAGAATTAGTTACAAAAAACTAACACTACCTAAAGAAAGGGTGGCTTGAGTCTTCCTGATTTTCAGACATATTATCATATTATCAGAGCTAACCACATTATGCGCCTAACCCAATATGAACCCTCTGATACTTCCTGGAATCCCCTTTGGATAAAAATCTATTATCAGAATCTAAGTACCCTTAACATTAACCCAAAAGCTATTCCTTTCCTTAGCAACAAAACCCTAAGAAATTTCAAAGTACATCCTGTAATAATCAAAAATGTAACATGTTTTCAAAAGCTTGCCACTTCTTTAAACATAAGGAATTCCTTAATTATGGCTCAACCAATACACATGAATCCTGAAATTAAATTAAATAACAAAATGCTAAGCCTAGAAAACTATCCAGAGATCAAAAGGTGTACAATATGGGACTTTTTATCAGTTAAAGGATCAAACCCTAAGCCATATTGTAAATGTCTTGGCACTAACTAAAAAATACCGATTAATCATTAACCAAATAATATATTTAATAACCTTGAAAACATCAGGAATCAATGTAACTCCGCAAGAATACCAGTTATATCAACAACTCACCTCCCTTTTGCTACAAAAAAACAAAATGCTTTCAAGTACTTATAGACAAATCACTCAAACTAAATACCAAAATGAAATTCTACACTCAAACTATTGGATGACCCAAAATGTAAAATTAACCAACGAACAAAAATTAGCAGCAATACAAATAACTACAAAACTTAGTCCTTTTAAAAAATTAATCTATACTCAAATCATGATAAATAACAATGCCTACTATTCACCACTCTTCCTGAGTAAAATAGATCCTAATTCCTCCCCTTTTTGTCCTACATGTGCTAACAAAATAGCTGACATTCTACATATCTTTTGGTCTTGTAAAAATGTACACAAGCTTTGGTGCTCCCTAAGAGTGAAATTGGAGAAATCAGGCTATATGAAATCCACCCTCTCATGGGAAATGTCAATATTGAACATTTTCCCCAATACATACACGTTAGAATCCAAACATATTATAGTAACATTAAGCGCACTACTTAAATCCTACATAGCTCTCAACTGGCTTGATAGATCCAAAACTTCCTGGTCAAAATTCAAAAATATGGCTATTCAATATGTTTTGGCTAACAAATTAAAAACTGTGAGTCAAAAGAAACTAACCTATTTTAAGAATTACTGGGGAAAGCTCATAGAAATTCTATCCTAGACCTGCACTAAAATTAGAGTTTGTTGCTTTATTGTACTGCCCACACATCAAATTTCAATCCTTCCTCCAACAATCTCTGGAGACCATACATAGCATTCTCTATGAACGCTATCTTAACTACATTAAGTATACCAAAGTCCACTAGTACCTACATACAACTCTAAATTCTACCACAATATCCTTCAAGAGTGACAACCATATGTAAATAATGTAAATATTGTAAATAGTTTCCCTTGTTAGATACAGGGATACAATTATAAATTCTTTTCTCTATAAAGTAACAATGGTCAATGGTAAATAATTATATAAATAACTAGTTATTAATCTTTTATTGATACTCCTATTACACTTTATATTACATGATATGTTCTGCCATTGGACAAAGCTTGCCAGAAAGGAAAATGTATTCTTTCTTTGCTTAACGTTTGTTAAAATGTTGCACCAGCAAGGATAAATTCACAGGAAACCGTGAATTACAGTATAACATGTGTTATTTGATCCTATGTTAATCCATTGTTATTTTATTTCTATTATGTATTAACTGTTTTTTTGTAACATGCAAATCTTGGAAAATGAAATAAAAAAATTAATTCTGAAAAAAAAATAACCGAAGCACAAAAGATCAACCAAAACATGCCAAACTTTCAATTCGCTGACAACATAAATACAAGAAAAACAACAGATAAAAAAAGAAAATAAATTCCTTTTCCAATCAACAAACCACAACCCTACTAAACCACTTTGACTAAATTTGTCTGAATAGTGGAAGTGTTATGGATTTTTTTTTCTGAGGTAAGATGTATGGTTATGGTTATGGTTATGGTTATGGCTATGAGCAGGTTTAATGTTAGGCTTAGTGTTAACAGGCAAGTACTACCCTAGCTGCCCTCATGGACCATTTTAAGGCTAGCCAAATTCCCTTTCAAAGGTGAGAAATGTAGTATTCAATATACACAACTGTCAGTACTGCTCCTCTGGTTCTCTGCTGCATTCTTTAGTAGCACGACGAAGTCCATTGCAGCAGTATCTTTAATCTCACAGTTTCGAAGCTACTAGCATGGTGCTTATGCTAATGATCCTCATTTGAATGATTATTCCTGAATCACACAGTTAACCAGTGCAGTTCTAGGAGGCTCACTCAGCTTATAATCCTGTATGAGCACCTATAAAGCACATTAAGCATGTGTGGGTGGGTCGGTGAGCCATGAGGTCCATAAGGGAATATGTTAAATTTGTAAAATAAACAGAGCTGCCAAAGAGCAGAATGCTAACAGATGTAGGCACCATGATGCTTATACACCTGTCCATGCCATTGCCCAAATCCTAATAACATCATGGCACACCATGTAGTTGTGAGCTCTATAATACTGCCACTCTGACCTTTCACTCTGTCTAGCTGCCTAATGTTATATGTTACGTGTCAACACCATCAACATGTTTGACCACAAGAGGGCTACTGTAGTTCTCTAGACTGTGACCTGTTGAGTAGCTATGGCCTCCAAGGGTACTAATGGTGGCAGGACTCCCAGGTGGTGACCTAAAGAAAGTAAAATCTTTCTTTTCTTACTTTATAGAGACCACTGGGAGCTTTTGATGGGAGACCTCCTGTCAGGGTTCCTGTTACAAAATGTATGCATGGCATGATCTTGCCAGTAATGTTGTCTGTTTCCACTGGCATACCCTACTCTCGTGAGCAGTACCAACACCACTTTGGAGACCTTAGGAGGCACCATCCTGAGCTTCTACATTGCTGAGAAGAACTAGAAGAAGAAGAAGAAGAAGAAGAGGTCAGAGCAAGTGGCATTGAGATATATTGTAAATATACATGGCTTATCAGTATCCTGCTATTTTTCTTACAGTTATCTGTGATCTTAGTAAACATTTAGTTGATGACTGCTGTATTTTTGACTATCCAGGTGAAGAAGGGGTGGATATCATATCTTGTCCTGTTTGGCAGTAGTCTGTTAGACCACTGAAACTTGACTGTGACCACTGTTAGAGTTTCTATGATAATCTGTGAAAGTATTGTATTACTTGGTTAAAGTGCTGACGTTTACTGATTACCACTGTCACAGGTTGTATAGGTGTTAGTGAAAGTTACATAGTATTTTATAATAGTTTCAATGTTTAAGTCTGGCAGATGGCACTCTTTGTATAAGTATTAGTGAATTATTTCAGTCTCATTTCCTCACCCAGTGTGACAAACCCTGAAAATATATTCTGCTTTGCACACCTACATGCTGAATACATATCCTTATGACATACGTGCTGTACTTATTTATAGTGACATGGCCAGTTTTGTCTTCCTGCAGTGCATGCTTCTCAATTGCTGAAATACTTGTAGATTTGTGTCTATTTGAATAATACAGAGGGAGAATTAAAGCCTTAGCTTATGAATTGGCCTTGCAAGTATACATGTGCTGTTATATAACGTACACTTATATCAAAGGCAAACATGTAATGATATGTCAAATAACTGGTAATGTTAAATAAAAAAGTAAAAAGTCAAGTGCTGAAATACAAGGTGTTTGCTACATCCATGAGCTGTACACACTGCCCAACTCATAACATATGAGGGTGGGAATGGGTTAGTGTGGGGATGTGGAGGGTCTTTTGGGAGTTGTGGGGAGACAGTATGTGCACTTTAGGTAGGTGACCTGGGTTAGCTTAATGTGGTGTGGAGATATGAGGGCCTGAATCATAAGGGGGAAGGATTGTACTGGAGCGTGTGTTGAACATTGGGAGTGGGTCCCTTAGATGCATATTGCCCCTGCTTCACTCCAGTGTATGTCATTACTGTTCAGCGTTTCACCTGCTATAGACATATTTTCTTGCGACACATCTGTTATGTGGACTTCAGTGTAGCAAATAACTTCACTGTTTTTGCAAAGCACCTTCTGATATCTTTGTCTGTTGCACATGGATGAATATTGGGTTGCATAGGTGTTACCACTGTGTAAGTCCACATGGCATGCCTCTGACCATATTCCTTCCAGGAGGTCGACAGGACCACTAAACCACACACTGGTTATGACCTCTGTTATCCACCATTCCCATGCTACCACTATAGCCTCTACACCATCACACCAAGTCCAGGCAATGGGGATAGTGATACTGCATACCTGCCTGCACATTTTAATTCACTCAGGCAAACGTATCAGAGCTGGCTTTGTAGCATATCTAACGCTTCTCTAGTACATTATTAAGTAAGACTCAGAGTGGGCATATCTGACCAAAGTAATAATGATGTCTTGTTTCTTTGTCTGTCCCTCTCTTTTTTATATCTATCAATTTAATATTTTATTTGGTGTTTTTTTATCCATTTATGCTAACACTTACTGCAGCATTTGCCATAGTTGGGCCAGTAAGATGGAACAAGCACCCATCCTGCCATCAGGCCCAGCATATTCCTGTCAACACTCTACCTGCTCCAGGCCTACCTCCCCATCAGGTGTGGCTGGGGGTGGCATGGTGGCATCACCAGTGGCCTCTGATGGTCACAGGAAAAGAGTGCTATTGTCCCCTCTGGTGGCACTGCCAGGGCTTTGCAGACTGTCAACAGCAGGAATTAGAGTAGGTGTTAGAGTAGATGATAGACTGGTGGCTAGAAGCCCACATAGGCTGCCTAGAGAGAGTCCTTGTGTGGCTTCAAGAGTCACACCATTGCCTGGCTCTGCCTTCACCATCTCAGGTGGGACACAATGAGGAGGGTGGTCTGGGTGTTGACTGACATCTCTCTGGGTCTAGCCCAGGCAGTTTGTGGAAACAGAAGCAGGATACTCACCCTATTGCCCCACCATGCTGTTCCTCTTCCTTGTGTGTAACCTCCCTCCCCCGTTTGTTGCCTAGTCCTCCATGTCACCATTTTACATCCTATGTCTATATGTCTATAATTCTACCAGTAAACCCACCTCTTTTCCATGAGTCAGCAGTTCTCCTGTTGGTCTTTGTGTTTCATGTTTGCATGTGTACCCCTATTTCTACCCCTCTACCCTCTTAACACTCCCTACCTTCCCTTTTTTTATTTATTTATTTACTTACTTTGTTAACCAGTTAGGTAGACTGGTCCACAGACCATTTTCAGCCAGGACCCAGGTCATTTAAGCATTTACTAGTTTCAACAGACAGTTTAAATTCTTTGTAATTTCTACACATCAAAGAGTGTGACAATTCATTTGCAGAACAACAATGTTGTGACCTGTAGAAGATAGAGTTAAATACTGATGACAACGATAGTTCACAGATTAAAGAGAGCAGTGTACAGGCTTATAGAAAAAAAGAGTTAGATTAGACTTCTAGTACAGCTATTTTGGGTGTTGTCACCTCACAGTAAGACGTTGTCCTGTTCGATTCTCAGCTAGAGTGTCTTCTGTGTGGAGACATGCGTGAATGGGCATACCTTCGTTGAAGGTTGTGCATCAGGGCCGGCAACTCGGCACGTAAAAAATCTACTGCCAGTCATTATCGGACCGGAGTTCCACTGTGGTGACCCCTAACAGGGCAAAGCTGAAAGACACAACAACAACAACCTTTAATTCCCAGTAGATGTGGCTTGAGCCTTTAAAAAATGAAGTTATCACCTTACAGTTCTAACAAACACTCATTGACTGAGGTCAAATATCAATACAGTTGTGTTTGCCATCATGTATGCTTCAAGATAAAATATTCTTATACCTTGTGTGTAGCATGTTTTTGCAATTATTAATGCAAATATGAACAATCAATATTTGACACCTAGAGGCTCAGTAGGAAGTAACCGCAGAAACGTCTGGAAGTGCACTTGGCTGTAATGAGAGAAGGAATAGAATGCAGTATTTACATATGTGTAACATGTATCATGTATCAAACAACTATGTTAATGCAGTTTAGAAATAGCATACTGTGTAGCAGCGCAGTGCAAGTATGAGCTGGTTACTATAGACCTGATTTAGCCATTGTCAAAACAGTGTGTTCATTACTAAGAAAGTGATCTTTCCTCATCCTTCCTACTCTAAGAAAAAGAAAATGTGTGCCTGTCCAGCAATAAAAAGTAAACTCATTCTCTCACTTCCACCATTAATTCCCTGTGTCCTTGCCTATATTCCTCTGCTTGCTCTACCACTAGTCCTACTGCTGTTTACACCCATCTCCTCTCTGTTTAAAGTAATAAAGTAATATAAACATAGCTAGATGCTATTTACTGTTGGTTCCAGCCATTCTTATAGCATCAATATGTATCTCATGTGCAAGCACTTAAGCTCATACCAGTTACCTGCTCACCACTTCTTTTCTGGCATTCCTGGCCACAATTGTGGGGAACAGTGTTTCACTGCCAAGCCCCCTATTTCCTTGTTCAGGACTCTTAATTAGCAGGGTAGCGAGTTTCCTGCTAGTTAACTAATAATTACCTTCAGACCACATTGCATAATTTGACACATCTTGGCATATTAGCCTCAGTGCAATTGTGACAGGCATGTTTCTGAATCAGTCACCGAGTACGAATATGATGAGGGAACCACTAGACACCAGGGCTTAATTTAAAGTGCTATGATGGGGACTGGGGGTGAGGGAACCATCAGACACCAGAAATTAATGTTTAAAGTGCCACAGAGGCAGCAACACAACCAACAATATCAATGGAGATCAAGGAGTGGTATGATACATACGCTACACAGCCAAACAGGAATCAACATTACTATGGGTTGCAGGGGTAGGGGGACACACTAGTCCACTAGGGCTTACTTAACTTGCCATGATGGCACCAATGTTACAACAGGAAAGGTGATCCACCAGACACTAGGGATTCAACCTTAAAGTGCCGAAATGGCACCAACATTACTACAAGAACCAGGGGTACGGGAATCCACTAAAAATAAAGAAATACTCCATAATTGTCCTCTAAGGCACAAGGCAGCATAATGGGTGTGGGAGACCATCAGACAAACTCTAAAATGCCATAATAGCACCAACAGTAGTATGGGGATCTGGGATGGGGGAACCACTGGAAACTAGGGATAAAGTGAGAAGAGCAGATTTCTTGCTTGAAGTAGTTGAAAGGTATGATACAATAATATATGTAAACTCTGCTATGTCAGTGAACAGATGTCTAAGTTATACCCACAGCATTTTTACACTATGCTAGATTCATCACATGAAATTTTACTTTGGTTGTCAATGGTCAAAGGGTCTTGCATTCTGACTGATACTGATAAGGAGTTCCAGAAGAAGAAAATAGAGCAAAGGTCCTACAGGCTGTCTCAAGACAAAATAAAGGTATGTTGGGGGTAAGGTGGGCCATAAGAGAGAGAAATGAAGGGCTCTAGTGTTGGCTTTCATCCTAATTTCCTCTGGTACTAAAGGGAAGCGGTTACTGAGCAGCAGGTAATATATTACTGCTAGTCCTTGTTGGTGGACATGCAGTAGTGGGTAACTAGAAAATTTTCAGTGAGTATAGGTGCTGGCTTCTGAAGCCAACTAATGGAAGAAGCTCTTTTTTGTGGTACTGGAGTCAAAACTAGGGCATGCTTTATCCACAGCCAAAATTACCTCTCACAGAAATAAAATAAATGGCATTATTGACCTTATCTCTTGATGACTTGTGAGCAGGGGTACTTTGGCAGCACTGATGAAAAGTGGTGTGAGCAGCTACTACTAGAAATGGAGGGTGATGAGCTACCAAACTATCCTAGATCAGGCAGAGGGAGCAGGTTAGTTGATCCTGGCTCAGCTGTTTTGTAGTCTAGTAATCATATCATATAGCATTAGAGACACTTCAACTGCCAAACACAAGATAGAGGAAGAGGACTTGGTTACCTGATAAACTATAAATATTGGCAATATGAACAGAATGTTAATTTTCACAAAAAAAATGAGCTCTTATAAATCACACTACTAAGAATTTGATGGTTGATATCAACTAATAGGAAGCAAATGATGTGTTCTGGAATTGGGGGAACAGTCCCTTGTGGAGGTTATTCCATGTCTTAATATATCACAAGACAAAGAAATGATTATCATGTTTTAATTCTATAGTATTGTTCTGTGTTCTCACTTCTACTTATTGTCTTATCAGTGTATAACATAGGTGACACCATGAGGAACATACATTTATGTGTTTCATACTTTCATGGTTAATACTATGCTGCAGATGGTCTGTTAGACCATTACTATTTCATTCTCCTGAACCCGAAATTTATATTTATCTCCAGTATGCACAGCTAGTTGAGCTTTAAACACAATTAGTGAATATTATTCTTTAATCATTACTGGAATTCTATTCCATAATCTGGGTATTGTTTGAGTTATGAGCCTATCAATTTTTATAGATTAGTATGATTCATTACATTGGTAGTCCCTGATTCTTGATTCCTGGATAAGTTTTATTCAAGTTCAGTCCAAGTTTGTTCCTTAAGTCTTTATAAATTACAACCTTAAAAGCCAAGCAGTTTTCTCCTAACAAGTCTATATGGGGTTACATTGATAACATCGGCTGAAATGCCAAATGGCATTACATCGACCAAAAAAGGTTGAAAATAGTAATCCAACTAGATCAGAATGCTATAGGGACTGTTTTTTTCTCGTTTCCCCATTGTAGTGTGATCTCAGAGATGGTATACAGGATTAGCAAGGGTTATGGGGGCACAGGCCCCCACAGTGGAGGGTGCAACTGGGGACTCATACCATTTTTTTCAGCAGTCTGAGTTTTGGTTGATGTAATGTTGTTTGACATTTTGGCCATTTGACATTATAAAAGTTTTCCATCTGTATAGTAAGATCCTATGTATTTAAGTATGTCTGAATATGCCAGATGTTTTGTATTCTTTATTCTTTTCATAAAATGTCTTTCAACAATTTCTATATTTCCAATATCTGACTTTCTTTGTGGGCAGAAGATCAGATTATACTCTATTAATGACCTAGAAATAAATAAAAATAAGGTTTTACGTACAACAGGGTTCCTGATTTCTAATGTGTTCAGTATTAATCCCATGCACCTTAAAGCCGTCGATTTTATGTGTTGTGTATGACACATGAATTTCAAACCAATTGCCATTAAGGAACTTAGATCTTTCACATATTCATCTATTTTAAGTCTGTTATTTCTCATCATTATCTTCAGACTGTTATTTATGTTATGTTCTCCAAACATAACTACTTTGCTTTTCTTAAAATTTAATTGTAATCTCACCTTAATATCCCATTCATTTAAGCTTATAAGATCACATTTTAATTATACACATCCTTAAAAATCATTAATCTCTGCCCCACCTTGCAGTCACCGGCATATTTACATAACAAAAATTCAGTAAATGTTGGGATTTCAGAGACTAGTATGTTAAAAAATATAGGTCCTAATACTGAACCTTAAGGTTCTCCCTTAGATACAGCCCTCCAGGTCGACCTAGTGTTGCAGCATAACACATTGCTGACAATCTCATAACAAGTTTGCTATCCACCTTATTATGTAAGAATTTAACCCCACAGCATGCATGTATGCATGCACGAATGCATACACACACACACACACACACACACACACACACACACACACACACACACACACACACAGATGGTACCGCATCCCTGTACCACTGTGCCATACTGAGGTTGCCCATGTTTTTCTCATTGGAAACAAATGTTCAGGATACCAGCCTGAGCCATTCCCTATGCTCCTTCAAGAAGCATTAACTATGAAAGGGCCTATAAGTACATAGCCAGCTTTGCCATTGATTTACATCCACAGAACTTCACTGCATATTCTCTGTGCATCCTAAATGTCCCTTGCTTCATTTTCACTGATAACATTCCCAGCTGCAAGTCATGCTTTTCACTGAAGATCTAGTGCCACTCTCATTAAAAACTTTAAAACTGAAAAGGAAAGTGACACAGTATCATGTATGAGACCAGGGTTCTCCAGGACTCTAAACAGACAGCTGAGCACTTGTTTGTGTGAGCTTTCTCTGAGATGACAGACTATTATACTTGGTCACGTCTCCCTTTGAACAACATTAGATATTTAAATTGCAGGAAAGTGCAGTAGTGAGTCAGTCATTGACCAAACTGTGAATCAGGAAGTAGACCAGAAAGTATAGCTGATGAGTTATACATACTCCTAATTGTACAGTTAGCACTCACTGTCTCAAAGTTTGTTCTGTGCTGTATTCTGAAAACTTTAGAGAAATAAGAAAGAAAGAAAGAAAGCTGTCTCCATTACAGGTGATTGACATGAAATTCTTTGAGTGTCAGTAGCCTGAAAAAACAAATTTGGATGAAAATGGCTTCAATTGCTGTTCTCTATAGAAAATCATTGATTCACTTCTTTTGGGAACTTCAAATTAGTGTGACCATGAAGTTGGTATATAATACTTTGGAAATGTGAGGGGCTTGCCCTTCACATTGTGAGGGGTGAAATGTGCAAGGCCCCTGAAAAAGACACTGAATTGTTTTTCCCTTCTATGTTTGAGGCATTATTTTTCTTGTTTCCTTTCTTGGGATTGTTGAAATTGTCATTTCATAGTAGAACCAAGAAAGTTATTCTAAAGCTTGGCAGCTGGCTTTTTGCTATGCAGTAGCAAGCTGACTATTCATATAGGTTCATAGGTATGTAGGCTAACTGTCCTTGCAGGTCATTTTAAGCCTAGGCAATTTCCCTTTTTTGTGTTCAAATTAACATATCCCATTTGGTTACAGATTAGCCTTAATAATGACATATTACCCCTAATGACAATAACTGGGATCATACCACAGATAATTTGAGGGGACATGTGCATGGTATAAAGCACTTAGGAGTTGCATCTGTTCATTAGTAATGTGTGTGGGGGGGGGGGGGCAGTCCTGGGGTAGATTTTCTGTTTACCATCCATAGATCCAAGTTGCACTTGAAAATGGACAAGGATGAACTTGCTTTATGTGGATTGGGAGTCTTTTCCAGAGCAGTGGTATCCCCTGCAGGATGTACTTTTCCCTCCAAATCATTCTGTCGATGTTCCAGATGAGGTTAAGAGATATGCTTCAATTAATGAAGTGGACTCCTGTCATTTGAACTTGGTCTTGCCTAAGCTAACTATTTTACTGTAACAAAAAGCCTTTCTTAGCTGTATGGATGGTGCTCTAAAGTCTTACCTCATTCATTTTCCATGTACTGTGAGTTTGCCTGGAGTTTGCATGGCCATCCTATACACATGAATTCAATACTATGATTTATTTCAATTTCATATACATAGCAGCTGGAATTATCAGACACTCTGTTCTTATTCATGATATCAGATCATAGATCTACCACGACTGGAGGTGTGACCCTATACTGAGCTATACATGTAGATTTCCTAAGTTGTGAAATCTTCTACCTGAAGTTTTCTATTGCCTCTTCATTGTTTCTAAATTCTTGTTTCTCAACAAATAAATTTGATCAGTCATATTGTTCAATTTCTTCCTTAAGGTTACCAAATTTTATCTATTCATTTCCATTGAGTTTGAACTGTCTTCTTCTGAATTCTTCAGTGTAAATTCTGTAATTAACCATGTAGTCCTCCTTTTTTGTCTCATTTCCCTATTTTGTACAGCCCTACTATCCTCTACTACTACTACAACATATTTAAGTAGGTGTGATGTCCCTCCTCTTGGCCAGTAATCAAGGAGCCTCAATCTTCACCACTGATACCAGTGAGAGACATTCACTTGGAACAAAAATAGATACAGTATTTTCAGATGCAGCTCTCTGCACCAAGCACATTTCCCATTAGAACACACAGGGAACACACTCCCATACTGGGGTTGGGTTTCCCTCTCTCTCACCAGGCCCCAAATAAAATTCCTCACTGACACAGCTATAGAGTTGAGTCCTCATCTGAGTGTTACAAGACAAGTCCTCCACCACCGTCTCTGTGAAACCAATGCTTTGTGTCCCTGCTCCAAGTAGCTGACACACACACACTCTTTGAGATTTGATTTTCACACACACACACACACACACACACACACACACACACACACACACACACACACACACACACACACCTGGGAAAGGCTGAAACAGATTTACCAGCTAAGCCCTCTCTGCTCAGAGTATAAGGTAGATATTGCCACCAGAACACTCCAAAGCCAGCTACTCTAAGGCTCTTACAAGGGTACCCAATAATACTGAGTAAATTTATTACTAATACAAATGGTAGTGTTTGACCAATGTAGCAAGGCTTTCAGGAGTGGCCACAGTGTCACTAAATAAATATAAGTACTCTCAAAGCTTAAAATATTCTCTAAAAGACCATCCACAATGAAAAGTTTAAAAATATTTAATAATAAATAATAAAAGAACACGAAAATATTAAATATCTATTTACAATGAAAAAACAGAGTTTCAGTCACAGGAAATATTACAAATAATACGGATGGATAGATTCATACAGATACAGAAAAACAATACTTAACTAATTTCAGTTGTCGCCTCACAGTTAGACGTTGCCCGTTCGATTCTCAGAGCGTCTTCTGTGTGTCAACATGCGTGAATGGGCGTTCCTTTGTCGAAGGTTGTGCATTAGGCCCGGCAAGCCAGCACGTAAAAATCTACTGCCAATCATTAGCGGACCGGAGTTCTGCTGTGGCGACCCCTAACCGGGAAAAGCTGAAAGACACAACAACTATATTTTCCTGACTGATCTAAAGAATTACTATTCCCTGGTTACTTACTAAAGCAAGGCATGATGAAATGGGTGAGTGATCCTGCTTTGTCAGGTTTCAGAAACAGACTGCTGAGAGTTAAGTGTCATCTCTCACTAATATCTAAATATCATTTCAGTGCTGGCTATAGAATGACATCACATCTGGTCATCTGACTCTGGTTTCCAAATTACCTGTTTACTGGAAACTGAACCAGAATATGATACCATACAAACTTAGAGCTTTGCTAAGATGTGTTATAGCATCTGGAAGCTATAAAACCATTTTATAAAATTCCACCCTTCCAGGTTAGCAATTAGTTCACCCCTAAAAGCAATACAATAGGATTCCTAGTCCTGGTTTTCACAGACATTTTGTCTCCAGCTACAATCAGAAATGTAAAATACAATATTTATGGCCTAGACTAGCTAATTTAATTTCAGACTATTTTTTCAAAGTTAGCTAGACTGAGATTTACCTCTTCTCTTCCAGTATCCTTTGTTACAATATATTAATTTCAGCAGTTACAATACAGTCTGACATACAGGTGTATTTCTTTTATGTTCAGCAGGACCCACTGTTGGTGCATTTTCAACACAAGCACCTGTACAAATCAGTTTGATATACAAATGACATATAATTCTTTACAAAACTCCAGCTAACTATGCTGGCATATGTTACACATCCACTGCCTTACTTCTTCTGGCATAGCTGGCAGTACCTCGTACCATCACAGTAGGTATTCTTCTTTTTGTAACTTAAACACCTGTACTTCATCATTGCTTGCTTTAATTACTGTTCCTCACCTCTGCAGTTCATTATCTGTTCCACCATTCTCCTCTGTTCCATTATCTCCCAAAGTGCTTCTGCAATATCCAGTGTTCCAAGTTTGGTTCTTTGCAATGGTTACAAATCCTCCCTGTGCCTGGGTGGGTTTCTGTTTTCTTCCCACATCCCAAAGACATGTCATCAGATGAACTGTGATTTTCTAAATTGCCCAGAGGTGTGTGTGTGTGTGTGTGTGTGTGTGTGTGTGTGTGTGTGTGTGTGTGTGTGTGTGTGTGTGTGTGTGTGTGTGTGTGTGTGTGTGTATATGTGTGTGTGTGCACACGCGCGTATGTCTGTGTGTGTTTGTGTTCTTTCTACAATTAAATGAACTGGCATCCCACTCAGAACTGTCTCTCTGCCATATGCACATTGAAGCTTCGTTAGGTTCAGACTTCCCCACAAAACTGGAATGGATAAAGCGAATATTGAAAAAATGAAAGATTAAATATATATTGATAATAATCTTTCTCCATTAACTCTATGGTCTAACGTATGTACTGTCCTTTATGAATACACCTGTACTTCTAGCCTATTCCCACTTGAAAAATGGACCTCACTGTAGCCTACTTATATCAGAAGACTGTCAGTCTATAGACAGCTGTCTCTTCAACAGCCAAGAGACTGAAGAAAAAATGCCAAAACAACTTTTGGCAAGAGTGAAGTTTTCCCCTTTCTCCACTGTTGCACAATCTCAGAGTAGGTATTAAAAGTTTGGGGGATGGGGGTGTCCCTCCACAATGGGGGTGTATAGGGCAAGCCACCCTGAAAAAAATATACCTCTAAGGTATGGCAAAACATGTTTCAGCATAAAGTGAATTTTACCAGTTGCCATGATTCCCTTCTGTTATTCTTTGCAATCATTTATGCATAATCTGATAAATTATATTAACAGTTTGGGTACTTACGTATTATCGCAACCAGATTTATAAAGTGCGATAATTTATCTATTTTCGGCAGAAACACGTTGCCTGACCTAAAAAGGGGTCTGTAAAGATGTCGCCAGCAGTTTGTCACAGTGGGAATGAGGCAGGCAGAGCAGAAATGCTGTAAGTTTGTACTTCTGGTTGATGCGGCTCATTTCTTCCATAACTCGTAGTGGTCACATCCGTGCAATTCCTGCATTCTTCATTACCCTGTTAGCTACAGGAAATTGACTCAGGAAATGCACACTGAAGTTTTCGGGGGCAGTAATCAGCAAAGTGAAGGTGCCTGTAAGCAGTGAATAACAGCTCATTGCTTGCTCGGGGAGTGATATGGCTTTCTTTGCAGTGGCAGACTGTTTTAAAAGGTTGCATTCTTGCTTATGGATCGTGACCATTTCCAATTAACAGGATTGTATGTGTACTAACACTTTGAAATAAATGGGTTTGGTTGCTTTTTAAGGACGGAACAGCTGTTTTCAAGTCCTTTGTCATACACAGATAGTAAATATACAGTTACAGAGAAAAGAGGCAGGGACTGTTGTCAGTAAAACTCCACCAACAGAACCACACTTTTAAATCAGTACTTCAGTCACAACTGCATTAATGTGCCTTCTGAGAGTCTGAACTGTAAACAGGGGTATGTAACAAATCAGATACTTGCAAAGGACCTTTCTAAAAAGGGGTCAGTTTATGTTAACGAGCCATGGTCCTGACAACTTGTGTGGATGGAAATGTGGTGACAGACAAGCAGCAGTGTGGTGGGTAGGTCGGCGGGGGACATTACCAGGCAAGAGGAATTCTGCTGTTATTCCGCTTCCTGTGTGGAAAATTTTCTGGCACTATAATACTTAAACATTTTACACACCCCTTGATAGGTGAACATACATGCTCTTTCTTGACAAACTGCTGGCGACATCTTTACAAACCCGTTTTTAGGTCAGGCAACATGTTTCTGCCGAAAATAGACAAATTATCGCACTTTATAAATCTGGTTGCGATAATACGTAAGTACCACAGTTTGCTACTTGATGGTTACATCCCTTTCCTTTTCCTGTTACTTAACATAAGATACTTGGCTTCTACCAGTTTGTTGTTATTACTCTTCCAAACATTTTTCTTCTGGTGGTGCATTATTGCTGCTTCTGTCCTGTTCATACTTTTTTTTTTTTTATAAGCAAAGAATGTATTGTGCACATCTAGATCTCCCTTATAAAAATAAATACAAAAGGAGAGAAGACATACAATACTTTAGAATGAAAATAGAAGTAAGCAGGCATGACATGAATTTATAAAACTATGACCAACTGTAACAAGTGTCTGTGAATGCTTATGTTTGTACAGACTGGCTGCATGAAAGAAGTAGCAAGAATGGGGATTGTCCTTATCTGAACTGCTGGTTGACATCACTTTGTGCATCATGAGAGGAGGTTCTTCACCTGTGCTGTGTTGTCTAAGTGATATTCTACATGCTGAATTATACCTTCTAGTGCTCTCTGCTGCAAAGATTTTTATTAAAATAAGATCAGATGATTATTTCTGGACTGGCAAATGGAGCAGAATTATAAATGTGCCATCACTAAGAAAGGTGTAATTCACTATGGAATACATTCTGTTTCTTTAGCAAAAGCAAAATGTTCTTTTAACCAGATTGGACTTTACAGGAATGTAGATGAGTTATTTTGTATCAAAAGACAGTTTAAAACACTATCAATATTTCATGAGATCTTTGAGAAAGTATATATAAAGATGTAGGCTACACACATACATGCACATATGCAAACACAAATGTGCAAGCAAACAGACACATGCAGTCATGCACGCGCGCGCGCACACACACACACACACACACACACACACACACACACACACACACAACCATAACATGCATTTAAAACAAGTTCCTCTTTAACAGAATAAGAACTTGTTCTGTGAGACATAGCCTTACATACTGCCTGAGTGTTCCCCCAGTGAGAAAAAATGGTACATTCTACTGACTGTTTTACCATGAACCATAAAATTCACAGAATGCCTTCATTTATAGGCTAAATAAGCTAGCAGTGTTTTCAAAACATTGAAAACAAAACTGTTTTTGCTGAAAAGGAACACATAAAATCTAGATTTCTACAAGATGGAGTTAGTAATACCACATGTATTATTTAATAAAACACTACATTCTGACATCACCTGTAAGCTATTTCTTCGACAGAGGAAACAAAAAAATGATTTGTGTTGTATAAGGAACCAAATCTTCACTGTTGTTTCATGTTTCTGTAATGACTGAATGTTGAAGGATGCTTAGTGCCTAATGCACTACAAATCCATCAATGTATCAGTAATACGTTCTGACACCTTTTCTTCATGACAATGCTTTCTCTCAGAAAAGACAGATGAACGGCACCTTTTGCCATTGAAAAGGTACTGATTAATTTAAGAAATTTCCATATTGAACAAAAAGTTCACTATCCATTATACCTAAATAATTTATCCATTCTTAATAAAACATGCTTGATAAATTAGTACATAAACTACATTTCTCAGAGATCATTTAATTATGCTTTTTTCTGCTGCCAGGAAAGAAAGGTAATCCTTACATTTTCAGTTACTTTTTTATTATTGCATATGCTTTCCACAGGGTTGAGTAAAGTAGTCATCTGTCTTTTTCTTTCTTTCTTTCTTTCTATAGCTTCTTATTCATTTAGGTAGCTCTGTTCATGTGCATAACATTTTTTGCATTTCATTTACAGAGCCCATGGCAATGCACAGTTCCTTTGTCTTACTTTCTTAATTTTTTAACATACCATTTACAAAATATTATTTGTTCTTACCCTCACAACTTCAGCTATGATCACTGTAATGCCCTTTTATAGCCCCTTCCATTAATATGTGGTTATTATCTAACATAACCTAAACTGTTTAAATCAGACAGTTCTCTACAGACAATGGTTGTCTGTCTGCTTTCTTTGTTTGCCTTTTATACAGGCCATCTCTGTTTAAGTCATGCTACAGTCTGGTAGTAAATATCTGTTTTAAATCTTGCTGGACTGAAATCTCCTCCACAGTTTTGATTGCTTCATAACCTGTCACCCAGAGATTTAATGGTAGCCTGTCATGTTCACATCCATTGTGTGTGTGTGTGTGTGTGTGTGTGTGTGTGTGTGTGTGTGTGTGTGTGTGTGTGTGTGTGTGTGTGTGTGTGTGTGTGTGTGTGTGTTGGCTCTGCTACATTTTCATGGCATGTACTGAGTGAAATAACAAACCTGCAACAAACAAAGCACCATGTTGGTTTGTAAAGAAATGTCGACAAGAATTCACAACTAGAATTTGAGATTAAAACAGTTTTAGTAATACTGCAAATGGTAAAAAGGAACATAAGTTTATAGGTTCATAGGTAGGTACTAGGCTATCTGCCCTAGGGCATTTATAAGCCTAGCCAGAGTGTATTGGCTTCCGCCTCCCTATTAGATTAGCCTACTGTGCCTCTGTAATGTAGGTCACAGAAGGTACCCTTTTAAGATTCGTTTACTTTGCCTCTTTCTAGCAGGGACACAGAAGAGATCCCAGGGGTGAATTTGTGATTTCTCATCCACAGATAGAAGTGCAATTCAATGAAATAAATGTAAGAAATAACTTATTCTGCTCTTGGAATCTTAAGAAATTTCTGCTTTGTCGCAGTGATGAATCACCATATTATAAATGTTACATTTACTACAAAAATGTTAAAGACTTTTCCTGAATCTCTCTCTCTCTCTCTCTCTCTCTCTCTCTCTCTCTTTATCTAGAAACAGTTTCTTTAATAAAATAACTAGCTGTTCAAAATGATTCATAGAAACAGTTTGATAATAAAATCTTGCATATATATTCTTCACAAAAATAATGGCATTTAAATACCTTTAATCTCTGCTTTTCTGTCACTAGGATATTTGAAAATAAAACTGTTGGCATAACATTCCTGGTGACCTACATACATTCCTTTTGTATCATCTGCTACCACACACATAGCTCAGGAGTGCATTTGTTCTGTAGTATGAAATTTGCTTCAGTAAATCCTATTGGAATGTGTTCATTAATATAGGCCCTGTCTGTGAGCCAGCTGGCTATCCACAGGATGACTTAAAGGTTTATACCTAACCTGTTGTGTCAAGAATGTCCAAGTGAGGTAGTGTGTCAAATGCCTTGCCCAGGTCAAAGCAGGTAGTATGAACCATTTTGCCCTCATCCTTTGCTTTCGTGACTTTCTCAAAATAAGTCTACCAGGTTGAGTACCCATTACCTGCCCTTGAAAAAAAAAACAAATTGGGTTGGGTCCAGTGTCTGGAGGTTTCTGTGTCACTACTGATCATTTCCATGTTTCTTTCCATGGCTTCCTGCTGGGTGCTACTTCTCCTAATTTTTGCCACGATTTTCTTCCTTCTGTTATACAGCCTACTGATGTTGTGATTCCACCAGGGTAGCTTGTTTTTTGAGTTAGTCCTATACTTCTTCCTGGTGGCTACAGCTGCCTGTATGCAGCTATTAACATGCTTATGTAGGATTTCTGTGAATAGTTCCTCATAGGTAGCAGTGTTCTAAGGGTTTATGGAGGCTTAACATTTTGCCAGGTTATCACTTAATAGTAGAAAGTTAGTAGTTCCTGAACATTCCAGGGTTATCTGGGGTTTTATTTTTACTATTTTCACCTTACTGGAGAAGACATTACACTAGGGGTGTGTAGTACTCTCCCATATTAATAAGGACCAAATCCAGTATGTTTGCACCCCCTGATCAGTGTACTGACAATCTGGCCCAGGGAGTCTGTGTTTACAAAATCCAGGAATCTCTGTCCCTGTATGTTTGGTGATATATATGATTCCTAGTTAGTAGTGGAGTAATTAAAGTCGTCCATGAATATGGTATGGGGTCGGATGGTGAGAGCTTCTAATAAGTTTAAATACATGTTATGGGTTTTCTGGGTCATAGCCCACCAGGCCGTGGAATGGTGATTCATCACTGGGACAAAGCAGAAATTTCTTAAGATTCCAAGAGCAGAATAAGTTATTTCTTACATTTATTTCATTGAATTGCACTTCTTTAATGCTTATAATTGTGCTATATAGCTAATCTACTACATTTTGCACTGTTATAAAGCTTTTTTTACTGTTTCACTGCATTTGCCTACTGATTTATATTGTTTTAACTGTATTTTTCATTGCTAGATAGTTTCATTACTATAATTGCATTTTTGCTGAATTACTTAACTGTGAACTGATTTTTCATACTGAGAGTTGTATTTTCTGTTTGTGAGTGTTCTATCTGTGCTTCTCTCTGCATTTTTTGTGATGTTTCTGTGTTCTAGTCAGGTATCATATAACTGATTTGTTTGGAGTTAAAAGCATTCTCTAGAGTCTCCTTGCTCCTTTATCTGTTTATAACTTTCATTTAGTGACTAGAGCTAGTAGCTGTAATAGTGTTCATTGCTGTAATTGCATTTTTACTGAATTACTAAACTGTAAACTGCTTTTTCATACGGAGACTTGTATTTTCTGTTTGTGAGTCATCTATCTGTGTTTTTCTGTGCATTTATTGTGAAGTTTCTGTGTTCTACTCAGGTAGCATAATCTGGATAGAGGTCTGCTGTTATCCAGAACTGATAGTTTTGTTTGTTGGGTTTCCTGTGTTTCTGGCAACCATCTTCTGCTGATAGTGTCTTGTCTTCTTTGTTATTGAGAGTAACAGGGTTTCCTGACCTTCTCTAGCATGAGTGATTGGTTGTAAAATAAGGTACTAGCAGGACTGTGTAGTAATTCTGTTCCTGCTTTCTCCCTTTCCACTTTACTAAAAAAAAAATTGCTAGAATCTCCTTGTGTTCTGACTGAGTGTGCTTCTCAGCTGAGAAGTATATTTTTTGGTACTTTTTAACTGTTCAGAGTTGAGTAAAACAATAATTGAATTCAGTTCAGAACACATTTTGAATAAATTGCATTTATTCAAACTGTATTTGCTCTAATATTGCTACACACTCAAGTGTACTAGCTTGCACTGCACTTGAATTGTTTTAGTGCTGGTTTTGCTGCTTTTCTGTAAAAAAAATTCTAAGCTTGTTTCCTGCCTTTCCTGTAACTAGTCTAGTCCAGATACAGATTTGCTGTAACCAGAACTGTTTGTAAGTTTCTGAGCCCACAAGCCTTTCTGTGTTGGAGGGAAGCCTTCTTACCTATCAGTGGGAGCGGTAAGCACTAGGTAGCCTATCTACCACAAAAGGAGTGTTTTCTGGCCCAGAAATTGTAGTTATTGGCCGTTTGGGCAGTTTTTCCATCTCTATCAAGTTTTCTGGTTTAAAAGCCCACATTTGAGCTTGTTTCCTGCTTTTTCTGTAACTAGTCTAGTCCAGATACAGATTTGCTGTATCCAAGATTGTTTGTAAGCTTCTGAGCCACCCAAGCCTTCCTGTGTTGGAGGAAAGCCTTCTAGCTTAGCAGTGGATGTGGTAAGCACTAGACAGCCTATTTACCACAAGAGCAGTGGTTTCTGGCCCAGATTTTATAGTTTATTGGCCGCTTGGGCAGTTTTTTCCATCCTTTTCAACTTTCTGATTTAAAAGCCTGTATTTGCGCTTGTTTCCCACCTTTCCTGTAACGAGTCTTGTCCAGATATAGATTTGCTGTATCCAGGACTGTTTGTAAGCTTTTGTGCTCCCCAATCCTTTCTGTGTTGGAGGGAAGCCTTCTAGCTTATCAGTGGGAGTGGTAAGCACTAGGTAGCCCATCTACCACAAGAGGAGTGGTTTCTGGCCCAGAAATTGTAGTATATTGGCCGTTTGGGCAGTTTTTTCATCTCTTTCAACTTTCTGATTTAAAAGCCCACATTTGCACTTGTTTCCCGTCTTTCCTGTAGTTAGTCTAGTCCACATATAGATTTGCTGTATCTAGGACTGCTTGTAAGCTTCTGAGAGGTAAAATACCAAAAATCAACCAGTAAAAGTCCATAAAATATTCAGTTGTGGCAGGAACTCCAAGGCATGAAACAAGATGTAGAAACTCCACTTTATTCACGAAAAATGGAAAGTAAAACAGGTTTTAAAACAGGTTTTAGCGCTTTCATCTCGAAATGAGACTTCATCAGAAACAGTGTTCAAAACCAAAGTATCATTTAAGTATCAGATACAATTAAGTAATTAATGATATCACCATGACATGTTTTCATCTAAAACTTTTCTTAAAAGAATATGAACTGTTAAACCTAGTTCCAAAATAAAAAAAATCACCCAATTTTAAAAATATATGTTAAAATCAAACTATTTGAATGTGTTGAACATAAAAAGACTAAATGAAAAAAACAATGAATATTCATACTACAATGTAGGTATAATACAAATATCTCCCACTTTTAGGTGACAGTGAACCATCCGGTGGTACTTTACAAATGAGAATGGATAGGACACCAACTAGTGACAATTTTCACACAGCATGTGTTTTGCAATACAATTCCAGATCTGATCAAATTCGTAAAATCTATAAACAAAACTGGAATATTTTTAGAACTAATGAGGAAATAGATAAAAAACTGGGAAGCCAACCCAAGTTTGTAAACAAGGTAGGGCAAAATATTAAACAGTTGTTAGAAAATAAACCAGTTCCTAATACAGATTTACAAGGTACCAAAGGATGTGGTACGTGCCACTATTGTTCATACATAAATCAGGAACGGAGTATAGTCCTGAATAACTATGTGAAAAGTAGGGTGTTTTTTAAAAAAGGCAACTGCAAGACCAAAGGAGTGGTTTATTTGGCCCTGTGTAAAACCTGTCACCATTATTATGTTGGTAAAACTGAACGTATGCTAAAGTGTAGAATATACGAGCATTTAAATGATATTAAAAATTTAAAGAGTACAAATGCTTTATACAAACATAGCATTGTGTGTGAAAATTTTGATAAATTTCTGTTTGGTATACTCGAAGTGGTCAAAACAGACCCTAGAGGTGGTGATTGGAAGAACATCTTAAAAAAGAAAGAAAGTTATTGGCAATATAGGCTGGCATCCACATTCCCACCAGATATAAATGACTATGTTTCTTTAGTGCCTATTTTAATAGAAAGAGCAAATGATATAAAATAAGAAGAAACATATATACATTAATAGAACATATTATATAATAAACAATACACTAATTATACAAGACAGTATCAAATGTATCAAATGTATTAAATATATTAATTTCTAATAACAATTCAAACAATTTCATTTTAATTTAACATATATTACAAACATATTTTTTACAGTTTATATGAATACTTATTTATAGCTTATTTATTATACCTACATTGTAGTATGAATATTCATTGTTTTTTCATTTAGTCTTTTTATGTTCAACACATTCAAATAGTTTGATTTTAACATATATTTTTAAAATTGGGTGATTTTTTATTTTGGAACTAGGTTTAACAGTTCATATTCTTTTAAGAAAAGTTTTAGATGAAAACATGTCATGGTGACATCATTAATTACTTAATTGTATCTGATACTTAAATGATACTTTGGTTTTGAACACTGCTTCTGATGAAGTCTCATTTCGAGATGAAAGCGCTAAAACCTGTTTTAAAACCTGTTTTACTTTCCATTTTTCGTGAATAAAGTGGAGTTTCTACATCTTGTTTCATGCCTTGGAGTTCCTGCCACAACTGAATATTTTATAAGCTTCTGAGAGGTGCCAAAGTCTGCTCCTCAATTTTTCCCTTAGAACTGCTAGTTCTCTCCTCTCCTGCACTTTTACTAGCTTATTAGTCAAGCACATTACCAGACTTCTTGTAGCAATTATTGCAGCACGCAAAAGTGCTACCAGCACTAAACATTCTACAAGGAAACCGCTCCAGTACTTATTATTAATGCCCACCCCTCCAGGCATGTCTAAAGGTCAATTCCCTGTGCTTTCTCCTATTAACCTGGTGAACTTGGGCATCCTGAGGCAATGTAGCAACTGCTTCATGTACACCAACAACCCTCTTCTCTTACCTCCCAACACTCAGACTTATAAGAGATGCACTTATATATCCAAACTGAAAGCCACACACTCTCCATCCAAGACCAGAATAGCTGGTCAAGAGGAGAAGGTCAACATTTGCACCACACCACATGGAACACATAGCCCTACAGAACACACGCCAGCACTGCCTTCACATAAAAACACAAACCACACACCTTTGCATAGGCTCTCAATAAAAATCTACCCAAACAGCAGTGACCTCCAAGGCAGAAGTGCACTTAACCACCACAATACAACACTAATCACAAGACACAAAACTCTCCAAAACAGTGTGCCACTCAACCAAAGCCTCTAAGGCAAAACAGCATGGGAAACAACACACTAGTCATAGGTGACTCAAGAGTGAGGCACACTGATGTCCCACTCACTAGGTTGAATAAGGAGAAAGTAACAGTCAGCTGCCTGTCGGGTGCCAGGATCCACCACATAATGCATGCACCAGGCCCCACAACAACAGGTACAAATATTACTCTCTCATTGTACATGTGGGTGTGAATGACTTGAGACATACCTCCCTGGACTACATGAAAAGAGATATGGAAGAGCTCTCAGATTATGTAGCTCAGGCAGATATGACCCTAGCCCTGAGCAGTATTCTACCATCACCCAGAATGATACCACAGTACAAGCAGAAAATGATTGATTTCAACAAATGGCTAAGTTTCTGGTGTCATTCTAAGGGGATCTAGTATCTGTTTGCCTGGGATGACATGATTGACAGACCACAATGTTTTGCCAGAGATGGCATGCATCTGTCACCCATGGGCTTCCAGATACTGGCCAAGGCTCTTGCCACCCCTATAGTGCCTTTTTTAGGAAGTGTTCCAAAGACTAAATTACCACCATAACAGCTACAAACAAATGCAATCTGAGGGTCATGCTGCTCAATCCTAGAAGTCTAACTCTCAAAATGCACTCGCTCGAAGCACTCCTTAAAATGGAGAACATTGACATTTGTGCTGTAACAGAGACCTGGTTCAAGGTAGCAGAAAGCACCCCTGTACAGTCAGGCTATAACTCATTCCACACCTTTCAGCCCCAGAACTTGGACCGAAGCTCCAAAGGCGGTGGTGTTTCCATATTCATAAAGGATGCCCATACCTCCAGATTGGTAGTCCAACATAACATATTAGAGATACTTCAGGTGCAGCTAACATTGGTTAAGACAGTGATTCAGGTCATAGACTGCTATAGGTCCCCAAACATGTCCCAAGACTCACACTCCATGTTCCTAAGAACCCTGGAGAATATTAGGGTCCAACCTAACACTTTCATACTGGGCAAATTCAACTACCCCTCCATTAACTGGGAAAACTACTCATGTACCAATACAATTACCCAACGTTTCCTGGAATTCATTAATTCCAATGCCCTGGACTAGCTTGTTCTTACCCCCACTACAGGTAGCAACATCCTTGACCTGGTCATTACTAACATGGGGGACTATTGCGCTACACCAATAGTCAACTCCTCCCTGGTTAGATCTGACCACAAACTAATCACCTTGGAAATCCACATCCCTCCCACCCACCCACCCCTGCAAAAGTAACCACCTTGAAAAAATTCTCCAAAGCTAACTTTGGGCTCCTAAAAACAGAGGTGGTTAACTTCATGGCACCCATGTAAATAGAGAATAATTGCATGACTGCCGAATCATACACCAATGCACTGTATGAACACGTACACAAATGCATGGATCTCACCATACCCAATAGAACTACGATGCTCTCCTCCAAAAAAAGGAAGCCAATCTGGTGGTCCCCTGCCATAAACAAACTCTACAACAGAAGGAGGAAACCGATGCGGAATAAGGTGAAGTCCTAAGACTGGAAAAACTCCCTTATCAGCCTCAACAAAAAGTTGAGATCCCTCTTCAAATCCTCTAAAGCTAGCTATGAAAACAGAACTGCAGCAGATAGTAAAGACAACCAAAAGGCCTTCTATAGTTACGTAAAGAATCTCCACGGCAATACTGAGATTTGCTCTGAGCTACTGCACAATGGTATCTCCTATACCGAGCCAACAGGTATTGCCAATATACCGTCTGACAGATTCAGTGCCAACTTTACCCCTGCACCCCCAAAAGACCAATCACAATACCAGTAGATTGCCAGGCACCCAGGATTACTGCTGCACAGGTTAAAACAGCACTGTCCAAGGCCAAGAATGCAGCTTCTATGTGACCTGACAATATCCCTAGCTGTGTTCTACATGAACTACAGAGTGAACTGGCACCTCACCTGTGTGCCCTGTTCAATCACAGCCTCACCTCAGGCTTTGTCCCTATCAAATGGTGCACTGCTATAGTCATCCCTCTCCACAAAGGAGGAGCGACTACAGACCCTGGGAACTATCGCCCTATTAGCCTGATGAGTCTGATATGCAAAGCTATGGAACGCATCATCATGGACCTAATAAACAAGGATATAGCGAATGTCCAAACTCTGGATCCCACACAGTTTGGTTTTTTGAAGGGTAGATCATGCCTGCTCAACTTGGTCTACTTCTTTGAGTCACCAGAGCTGTGGATGAAGGCAAGGTGGTTCATACAGTCTACCTTGATCTGGCCAAGGCCTTTGATACAATTCCCCACTCAGGAATCATAGAAATACTCACTAAGCTAGGCATCAACCCCTGCATCACTAGGTGGGTTGCAAACTGGCTCACAGATGGAACCCACGGTGTGAAAGTAGCTGACTCCAAGTCAGACAGCCAACTAGTCATGACCAGAGTCCCACAGGGTTCAGTCCTGGGTCCTGTCCTGTTTGGTATCTACTTGTCTGAAGTCCAGACCAACATGAAGGGACTCTGGCTGACAAAGTTCACAGACAATTGCAAGTTGGAAGCTATTATTAACTTCCCAAGTGATGTTGACATCCTATAGAATGGCCTCACTGAGACCAACAACTGGTGTCAACACCATGGCCTTAAGTTCAAAGCCAAAAAAATGTGTCATCATCCCCTTTGAGAAAAACCCAGTTCCCATGAATTACCACATCAATGGTAGGCCACTGAGCACAGAAGGCGTTATAAGAGATCTGGGAACACAGGTTGACAGCAACCCCTCTTTTGATCACCACATTACCACTGTGGTCAGAAAGTCCTTCTATTTGCCACATCTCATTACTAAGGGTTTTGCATCCACGAAGAAAGTGGTCATTGTATCCCTCTACTCTTCCCTCATTAGGCCAATCATTGAGCACAGTGCTCCATTTGGCATGTACCTCACTAGACACCTGCAACAACTGGAGAGGCTGCAAAAGTACCTCACAAAGAGGATCCTAGGCCTTAAACACTTGTCCTATATGGACAGACTCAAAAAACTCCAACTATTCTCTGTCTCATATCGCCTACTTAGAGGTGATCTCTGCTCGACTTACAAAGCCATGTCTGACCCAGCTCTGTTAGAAATGCTACATCTAAAGAAATCCGAATCCCTCCACACCACACACTCCAGAGACCTCAACCTCATTACCACAATCAACAAAATGTACTGGAGGGACAGGTTCATAACCCAGAGACTGCCCATGCTATGGAATAGACTTTCCATACATGTCAAGCAGAGCATCTCACTGGTCCTCTTCAAGAGAAATCTTGATGAGTGGATGGAAAATAGAAAATTCACCCTGGGGATAACTCCAGTGGCTCTACTGAGAGACACTGGGAACTAAGGTGGGGTGTTACAATGCCAGAGTAATCCTATGGCTAGGCTTGTAAAGGCCCTAGGGCCATTAGCCTAGTACAAACCTATGAATCTACCATCTCCTTTTACACACTTAAAGCTCACACAAGATGCATTCTTAACCACCGAACTATGGATGAAAAAAAATCACCTCGCACTAAATGCATCTAAAACCAAACTAATGCTATTCACCCCATCCAAAGCCACCTCTTATAATATAAGTACATTCCCTATCACTAGTCATAGTAATACACCCATCGAACTCGTTTCAGAGGCCAAATTATTAGGTGTCCAAATTGATAGTCAGCTCAAATTCTGCTCCCATCTTCAACTTAATATCAAAAAAACCCACAAAAAACTAGGTATGCTCTACTGACAAAATCGCTATTTAACACCCTCCACTAAAATCACCCTCTCCACCACATTTCTCATCCCCTCCCTCCTCTATGGTGCCCCACTCCTAACTAACCTACAATCTTCACTCAAATCACAACTCTCCTCTTGCTATAACAAAATTGCCAAGTTTGCTACTGGCCATAAGTCCTCTTCACACCATTGCTCATCTCTCCACAAACTAAAATGGTTGGAACTCACCAATCATCTTACTTATACTCAACTTACTGTTGCCCACAAGCTAATTTTCTACCCTTCCCTCTGTCCCTCCCTTTCTTCTACCTTCAAAATGCACCTCCCTGATAGACTACTTAGATCTAACAACCAAAACCTAATAGAACTATATAAACCATCTCGTCCCCCAGGAAAAAATCTCCTATCCTATAGTCTAGCTCGTCTCTGGAACTCCCTACCACCACCCATCCGCACCACCTCAAACATCCGTTCTTTCAAAAAATCTCTTCACTCACATCTATTTTCCCAGTGGGAATGCTCTTGCTATCACCCCATATAATCTCCTCTCCTCCTATCTCATACATCCTGATGTCACTTGTTTAAGCCTTGATACCGATTGCATAACATGCACCTCTTAGTGTAACATACCATATATGTAAAGTCACCTCTGTTATCATATTGTAAATTTTATTCTCTCTTTTGATTGTATATTAATCACTATTCTGTTGCATTTGTAATTGTTTTTACTAGGCTTTTGTAAGTATAACAGTTTGTAACAAGATATTTCACTGTAAATTTCTGCTTGGAGCTTTTCTCCCCAGGACTCCATTGAAAACGGGTTCTTTGTGACCCAATGGACTATCCTGGTAAACCAACTGCAAATAAAAATAATAATAAATAAATTAGGGTTACCATCTGTCCCACTTTGCGAGGGACAGTCCCTCTTTGGGCAGTTGTGTCCTGCAAAAAAGTTGTAAAAATGGCAAATGTCCTGAGATTTTAGGACAAAATTATTTCCTATATTTTATGTAATAGGTGCATAAAACAGTTATTCTATATCTGAAACACCTAAATGTTATACAAAACAGAATAAGCAACTAAAATGTTGCAAGAATAGGCTTTTATTTAGGCAAAAAAGTGAAGTTTTGTCCTTTGTACTGGCCGTGGGTATGTTTCGGCCTGCACAATCTGATGTTTGTACCAAAAATGTCCCACTTTGGGAATTTGAAAAGGTGGCAACCCTAAAATAAATGTTGTTTCAAATCTTGCATTTACACACATGGATAGCTATGTAGGACTTTTGTTAACTTACACATTTACCCTATTCATTTATTGAGTGCAACCTACAGCATATTTCAGAGAAAATATGCAGAACACAACATTGACTCTTAATCTGCGTATTGCACATTTGTTTATGACATGCTATAACAATATTGAATACTGCACAATTTCTCAGTTGGCTGGTGTGGGATTAGAACCCACAAGCAGTGACTACAGTAATACTGAACATTTTATTTGAAACAATAAATTATCAGAGCACTGTCTCCTTTTACACTTTATTGATTCATGTTGTTTCATATCTTGCATTTACACCCATGGATGGCTATGATGTCCCAGATATTTCATACATGACTGTTAAGACTGCAATATTTGTACTTCATTTTATTATTAAGTTATGCATTAAGTTATTACTTTATTGATTTTCTTACATACCATGCAGTTGCCTCATCCTGGCCAAATGCCTTGCATGGGACTGCACATTGCAAGCCCTCTCTTCTGCAGCTGTGGTAAGAGAAGGAAACCATTATGCAAACCAGTTTTGCATAGCTTCAGCTTGTATATTTATAAATTACTAGAAAACATACTTACATATCTGTGGGGTGGGCCCACCGTGGGCCCACCCCATGCTTCCTGGATCTAGGTATCCAAAGTCCCCCTCTTCCTTCAATACAGGTTGTCATAATGGTGATGACACTGCTCACGAGTGTGGGGGATACCAGTAGCACTGGTTAGGTTCCTGGCCAAACTATCACAGGCCTCATACTTACTCTCTGAGCCCTTATAGTCACCCTGCAGCAGCCAGAGTCCATAGCAGTCTACCAGGAGTCCATTGAAAATCCTGGACTCTTGCACACCCCACCGTTATGCCTTAAAGTGCACACCTTCCCTCACAATAGCAGCCATACCCACAGTCAAGGTCAGGCTCCAAGGAATAATGTGAAATTCCTGCCTATTACCCTTTAAATAGGCTGCATTCCTGCTATTACACTTCATAATGTAACTTTCAAAAATGCACTGTGTCGCTTAGCATCATGCAAACTCGCACAACCCCTGTTTAAGTGAAGCTTATCAAGGTGCAAACAAAAGACCATTGACCATGTTTAAGCAATGCTTAGCATTGTGCACCTTGTCTAAATGTAACAATTAAAGTTGAAGCCAACCAATGTTTCAGTCACCTGACACAGTTTCAGAGCAGTATATGTGAAAGGTATTACTGCTCAGGACTCAAACCCAAGACCTACTATACTGTAGGTCATGACTCCACCTATCTAGCCACTGGGATATTAAGGGAACTCACATATCTTCAGATATACTGGAAAGGTGCCTGGAAATGTAGTACAGGTTTGCATGCTGCTAAGCACCACACAACTACAAAAAATAAGTGCATCCAGTTTCTAGTTTTAGCTGTCTAATGTATGTCTAATGCATAACTGATCAGCACTAAGCATAGCTAAATAACGAGGCACATCATGCAAACAAGCACATAAAAATTAAAAAAAATTAAAATTGAACACATCCAGTTTCTATTTTTAGATGTCTGGCACATGTCTGATTTATGGTTGTGCAGAGCTAGGCATACCTAAATAACAACAAGAACATAAATGTAAAAAATAAAAAAATAAAAATAAATCCAACTTAGTAAAATAAAATGCCTTGTAGACCTTTCAGTCAAGGTTAACAGACAGAAGGGTATGTGGGGGTGCTGTTGGTCTTACACGGATTCAATATCCATGTTTTTTTTACCTCCCTTAGGAGCACACCACAATTAATATGCATGGCACAGTGCCAAGGAAGAATTGTGGCTGTGTACATGGATACATTCCATGTAGGCTCCACACAGACCCTACATAGACTTTATTGACATTTGTCTTTCAAAAATACAGTACTACTGTCATGATACTGTTACTTAGCAATTTTCATATTCATTGTGTAAATTAGATAATTAATAATCATTTTCAATGTTTTGCAGTTTTCTGTTAATATGAATCTTTTTCTTAGACTAAGCTCAAGCTCGATCACTGTTTAAGTAATAAAAGTCAGTTTAGAATGTTTAAAAAATTGGGAGATAAAAAAATAAGTTGCAGAATCACTTTCTGACTTTTCACTGCATAATAGGGGGGTTTACTGGGTTGAGCCCCCTGTTTATTGAACATTCAAGAAGTTAAGGAAAACAGCAAGTTTATCTGATTTACATACTATTTTTATTTAAGTGAAGTTCATAAAACGGCATATAATATGCTTAGCAATTTAGGATTGCTAGTGCCACCTTCCACTGTGGATAAAACCAGAATTAGGCCACATTCCTTGTACCTCTCATAACCCAATCCATGCTCCACCCATGTCCCACTCATTTTGTGACACCATTGTGATGTCAGATGAGAGGGAATGCCCTCTTTTTCCATTAGTGATGCCTTTTTTCTGTGGATTTACTGGGCAGTAAATCCACTACTTTAACAAACTCCAATAGTCTTATTTCTTTTTTGAAACAGAATACCAGAGTTTATACAGTGTTTTCTGGACTACCAGACAATCAGTTGGATTTCCAGATTGTTTGTGTCTTTTGGCTTTTCCATGTTAGGGGTCGCCACAGCGGAACTCTGGTCCGCTAATGATTGGGAGTAGATTTTTACGTGCTGGCTTGCCGGGCCTAACGCACAACCTTCAACAAAGGAACGCCCATACACGCATGTTGCCACACAAAAGATGCTCTAACTGAGAATCGAACAGACTTTCCAGATAGTCCAGAAAAAACAGATAGATGGCAATGCTATTAGCATTAGTCTTTTGTTTGTTTTAACTGGCAACCTTGGAAGTGTGAAATGTGATCATTAGTAGACACATAGGCTCATTCTCCAGCTTACTTGTTTAGGGTCTGCATTTTAATAACGTTTTGAAGTAAATGAGTTTTTATATGTACAATGTTGTTTTTATATATTAGTTAAAGTAAGAATTTATATTGTCTAAGCATTTAGATAGTGGTATTAATGCAAAGTGACTGAAATCTGTCACATATTATAGTTAATATTATAGAATATGGAATATTTTAAAAAATGTAATGAATGCTTATACAGAAGTGTATTGTTATGCAGTAGGGAAAGACCTAGTAAGATTAACCAGTATAAAGTATATATTATTTATGATCTGATATAATAACAGCTTAAGACTGAAATAGTATGTTTCAACATACAAGGGAATAGTATAATATGAACATTATAATAGTGGCTATATATGTGGATGCTACTTAAAAATGATGTTAAGAATTCAGATAGTTTTCATGAATGAATAGGGGTAGGTGTTTGTTTATACAAAAGGCACAAAAAGAAGTTAAATAGGTTAGAGAAGGAAATGGGCCTCATTAAGAGATTGTCATATAAATACCCTTAGCTTCACATAAATGTTTGGTAATAGTTCCAGATGCCAGAGCAAATGGCATAGTACTTTACTCATGGAATTTTAACAGTCTTGAGAGAGCTAATAATGTGAATGCTGAAGAGACTTTGAAGCCTGGCAGTTAGGACAGTGAATTGAAATTATGAGTCATTGATAAGCTATTTTTTTGTGGTCCAGGGTCAGCCTTCATCTGCCTACTATGTTACTTAACCAGACAGTGCTCCAGTGCCTTTAAGAAACTGGGATAGCCCACACAATAGTCTCCTTGACTGCATACCAGGTAACTTCCTATGAACATAACGATTAACCATACATTTAAATGGCTGCAAACTACTGTATGATAATAATAAAGATGAAATTAAAACAGATTTTCTTTCTATTTTTTATTGTAATTTAGACAGTTTTTAGTAATATAATAACTTGTATGAAGCATTTATTTGATTACATATATAGTGATCGACAGATTCAAATTAAGGACAACTAGCATAAATGGGCAAAGGAAAGCAAAAAGAGAATTAGAATGGTAGTTTGAGTGTGATATCTATTCAAACATTCCATGGACGTGAATTGCTTTATTTATAGCTTTCTTATCTTTAATATTGTTAACGTGTGTGTGTGTGTGTGTGTGTGTGTGTGTGTGTGTGTGTGTGTGTGTGTGTGTGTGTGTGTGTGTGTGTGTGTGTGTGTGTCAAATAAAATGAGCTTTCAGGCAATAGTTTTCCTTTTGTTTTCTTATAGCCACTATTCTAAGGCTCTGTGTTATTATGAAGACCATAGAATAGCAATGCGTGAGAGCAATATGTATGTAATTGATATAAGATGCTTCTATAAAATGTCTTTTTTTTAATGTACTGCATGGCGCAGTGGTGCAGCAGTAACATTGTCACCTCACAGCAAGAGGTTCTCCGGTTTGATTCTCGGCTGAGGTGCCTTCTGTGTGGAGTCTGCATGCCCTCCCTGCATTCATGTGGGTTTCCTCTGGGTGCTCCAGTTTTCTCCCATATAAAAGAATGCATCTGGAACATTTCTTCCTGGGCCTCCACTGAAAATTGGCTTTGTTCCAAGTCGGACTTTCCTGGTAAACATATGTTAAATAAATAAAATATTAATAGTGGCAATAAGACAGGCAGTTTGTTTTAAGTATTTAAAAATGCATAAACTACAAGTAGCTTTTTTTAAGAAACTCATTTATTGAAGGTTTTATTAACAGATTGAATATAAAGCAATATATAGTGCTAGCAGGTTTTAGCTTTAAGGAAAAGAGAAGGGTAACAGCAATTTTATGGAGAATTCTGTTATAATGTCTAGGGTTATTGACTCATACACTGATGATAAAGTTATGATGTGTAGGGTCATAATTGATAATAAAAAAAGAATCTTAACCTTAACAAATGTGTGCTGGGAATTGGAGTTAAATTCTGTAGGCCGGAATATGAAAGTATAATAATGGTAGGAGAGTTTTGCTATATACTTAAAGAAAATTATATTTATGCAATTAACAAATCTAGAATTTCAGCATCTGTTAAAGATTTAGTAAACTGTATTGACTTACATAATCTTAATAATGTTAATAACTTTCTGGATCAAATTCCTTGTTTGACAGTCATTACTTTTATAGACTTGGTACATATTGAAGAATTCATAGGGTACGTATCTCAAATTATTTGTTTTCTAAAATAGAAAAGGTAAAGGTGATAACATATCCTTTATCAGAGCACTTTGCAATTGCTTAAGCAGTAATGATAAATCCAATACAGTTTTCTTCTTCTAATATACTGCCAAATTATATAACAAAGTTAAAAGATTTTAATGAGTGGTTTTAACAAAAATACAACAGTTCTTAAATTATAATGGTGAAGTTTCTGATGTGATCTCATGAGACTCAATGAAATCATATGGCAAATTCTGAACGTAGCATTACAGAAAGATAAAACAATGGAACTGTAAGAAAACAGACAAAATAAAGTTAAAAATATAAAAGGAGATAAAGGCCTATTAGAAATAGAAAATTAAATGCAGTTTCAGAAGATCATACACCATAAGGTTTCCATTAGTTTAGAAAAAGTCAAATTACATTCATATTCTCTAACTCCTAAAAGGTTTACATAAGTTATTTTTTAGCTATACTGTTATCAATAGGTAATATCAATTCTTCATTAATAAATAGCCAAGTCATTAAAATATATTGAACTGATGATGTGTCTAATGTTCAATTTCAATAAAACTAAGAGCTTAGTTATAAAAAGATGTAAATTATTTGATGTAAACTAATGGTGAATTTAAATGTGGTAATAAAGAGATTAAAGATGTAGTGGTTGCTGTTAAATGCAGTTGTAAATAAATAACAGCAATAAATTATAAAATATTTTAGACAATAGTAAAACAATAATAAATACTTGTAATATGTTACTCTTTTCTATGGAATAGAATTTCATTTTAGAATTAATTAAAATGGTTATTTTACCAAAATACTGTACATTATACAGACAACTTCTGTAGTTCATTCTAAAACATGCATTAAACAATTTCACAAGATGTTTGAAGTTCTTATTGCATCTCAACAAACCTAAAATAGCTCTTGGACATCATGTAAGAGAATGGAAATATGTTAGAACATGATTTACTGACTTAGACATGTGTTATAGCTGCAGTTATTAAACAAGTAACGTTATGATTAAATTCTATGTATTCAGCAAATTGGGGGAAACTGCATAAAACAATGTGGTTAAATAAAGAATAAAACATCACTATAAAATATATATATAAAACTTGAATAATATTAAGTGAGTGTTAAAGAACTATTTATCTAAGAATACTAATATTGCAACAGATTATACTACGTAAATAGGGTCTACATATTAAAATATTTAGACATTTTACATATACATATCAATAAATAAAGGCGTGGTGTTTTACATTATTCCGTACTGCATTTATACCAGAATATATAGAGAGTCTAAACTTTCAAAAACATGATATGCTTAAAAATATGGATTTCATCTTTTGAAATCAAATGTTAAGAGAGAGACTAAAGTATTTAAAACAGACTACTTAATGGTAAATATGATTTGTTATGGGAAAGTGGCAAACAGTAGAAATCAATAGAAAGTTTTCAATTTCTAAAGTGGATTTAATGTCAAATATAATTAAAAACTAATATCCATCCATTCTTGACTTTCTAAATAATCTTGACATAAATGGAGAAATAGGGAAGTAATATTTATCCAAAATGTATAACATAACAATTGGGTTTATGCAGCTCAACTTGCAGTACAGTAAATAAAAATGATTTTAATGTCCTCAAAACACTACATCTTTATTTTGGAGCTAATTCCTTGGAAATTTCTACAAAGATCTTCTATCACTCCACAAAGAATTGAAATTATGTACAAAAGGAAGGTATTGGTTGTTGGAGATGTGAATCCCTAATCAAAACAGATTGGTAGTATATGGTTAATCATTTCAAAGGTCTACAACCTTGCTGAAAAAAACAATGTTTCCTGCAAGCATTGTGGTCTGAAAATGTTATATTATCTAAACATTTGGAGTTGTTTAATGCTCAAATTCCCTGATATGTACCTAAGTCTAAGTTCCCACTTCTCTGAACCTTATTAGCAATGGCCATGAGAACGACTGCAAAGAATTAGAAATATTAGGTTACACCTTAATTTACAGAATTTATAAATACTGTTACTGTTGTGTGTCATAAAGAAATGCCTACTAATTAAAATGAAAACAAATAAAGTAGCCACAGAATATAATTAGCGGATAACTTTGAACTCATTAATAGAGAAGTATTAATCTATGTTCTATGATCAGTTCATGGCTGTTTAATGAATTTTAGTAAAGTACATAGCAATAATTGATGTAGACACCTACTTTATTATGTTAATGCCTTGGCACATGTATACAAAATTTCAGCAAAAAACACTGAAGAAAAAATAATCATACAAGCCAATAAGGGAGGTACTTTGATTAGTAAGTAGGGAAAATAAGGCTGCCTAGCTTAAGAGATTTTTGATACTTTCTACAGTATTGGATTTTAGTAGAATTTAGGAAGTATAAAAAACATGCAGTGCCCCCAAACTAATCTGTATTTCACAGTAATGCATGAAATGGTTTACTATCAAAATGTGGAAAATCAAAACAATTTTCTACTTTTTGATGAAATTCATTATGCAAATTTTGTAATATAGAATTACCAAAATGTCGTAAATAGTAACTACAGAATTGAAATTCAAACACAGGAAGTTCCAGTGTCAAAATTCCATGTTACTGGTAATGTTTTTGCATATTATTTATTCCAACTCTGAGATCGCACTACAGTGAAGAAAAAGGTAAATTTCCCAATCCCCACTGTAGTCTGTTATCAGAACATCAGTCCCATATTAGTGAATGCACACAACCTAACGAGAAGTCGAACATTTCCAGATTGGCATTACTGGAACTGGAAAACACACATTCGCTCATCCCAGTTTCGCGTAAGTGTTGTTCCACATTTTGATAGTAAACCATAAGGAACATATGTCATGCCCACAAATTTAAAGACATGAGGAATTCTGGAAAGGAATGTATGTATAAGTTGCTTTCAGGAAGTGATACTGAAACGTGGAATTGAAAAAGATTCTTCAGTTATAGTAGAAGGTATAACAGTAAGTAATAATTAAGTGTGGATTTCATAAAAGCCACCACCAAATTCTTGTTTTCCAGGAGAAGACATTAATGAATGCTATAATTATAGCAGATAGGAAATACATTTAGCTTTTGCTGTCACTAGTATGGAAGCAGGGAGACAGTGGGTCATTCAAAGAACCCCAGTTATGAAAACAGAAAGAGAACATAAATGTTCTTTTTTATTATTGCATCATTTTTACCCACATGTCTGCTGACCATCAAACCTCTAAAGGGTCAGCATCCAGTCAGCTATGTGGGTGCTTTGTGCTGTCACTGGCATCCTGGCAATGACAACATTTTTCATTTATGAAGCCTATCACTCCCTGGTGGTTATATAACCACTCACAATGCAGAGATGGCCACCTACTCTGGCCACATGTCTTCACATGCATGATCCTCCACATGCAACTGACAAAGGCTACCACTACTGTCCTGGGCAACCATGGTCACATCCTCTCAACCTGGCCCTCCATGATAAGCTTCTGCTCCCCAGCAAGACATTGTCACTGGAGCCACAGTGCAGGTCAGGCAAGAACCACTGTTCCTTCTTCCCATGATAGCCATGCCTGAGCTGTCCTCAGGACTTTATCCCTCTGTACTACCAGTGCAAGCCATTAAAAGCTGTTCTTAGTATTAGAAATGAATGTTATAGCAAATAAAGGAAATACTTTTACTACAACTGGGCTAGAAGCACTTATCAGAAATATAGGCATGATTTTTTTTATCCTGGATAGATATAGCTGTCTGTATTGGAAAATGTGCATTCCATTAAAATAATGGTGAATGGAAAGTGTAGCTGAAATATAAATTATTTTATTTAAAGTATCCAGCCCCAAGGGAGGCAATAGCACATAGAGAATTATACAAAAAAGATACATATCAGATGTGGGGTCAGTTAAAATTGAAACATAAATTATATGCAATGTGTAACAGGGAATAGAAGCATTTAATAGTAATACAGATGAGAAAAGGTAGAAGAAAACATAAAAATTATAGCCTAAACATGCAGTACATTTCTGTAAGAAAGGTACTATTAGTTTAGAGTCCTTTTCTATTTTTCTGTTTTCTTTATGTTCACACACACACACACACACACACACACACACACACACATATATATATATATATATATATATATATATATATATATATATATATACATGCAGATATACTTAAAATACCACATTATGGAAACTGTTTACTTGTAAGTTTCATTTTGGTCTACCAAATAACCCTTTTCCATGTGTTATTGTGAGCTACTATGAGTTTAGACAATAGTAAATGCATGTTTAGTTTATTATTCATGCACATAAGAACTTTAAGCTCAGATGTGATGAGCTGACAAGAGATGGGATGTTTAATCTCAGTAGGTAGTGAAGTCCCTGTGAGCAGTACAGAGAAGGCTTTATTATATGCTTTCTTCTTTGCCCTGGAAGGCACTAAGTCAGATGTCTGTGAAGGCCTTGGTGGGGCTTACATGACGTTCTAGTTATAGCTCAGCTATGTTCAGCTATAATTCTGGCTAAAACACTGAAGAGAAGATGTTGCAGGAAATATTTTACTTGCTGTTTTCTGGTGCCTCAGAAACATCGTTGCATGCAGTTAATTTTAACCATATCATGCTGTTTGACAGGACAAGAAGTGCATTACCACCTTGTACCGAGATGAAATTCTATCCTATCCTGCGTAAAAACAGTCCTAGCAATAAATCAGGCTGCTTAATCATTCTAAGAAACAAATGCTAATATAAGGAAAGACTACAACACCTTTTTTCTAATTTGAATCTTTACATTTTAGGAAGAATGTGGGCAGTGTCCATTGCAGTTTTTGACACTGCTTCTAATAGTAGAGGCATGCCTTACAACTTAATGAAACAAACAAAAGTATGCATAGAGGTCTATCAATCTTGTTATAAGGGTCTTCTGTGGTATGCGCACGTTACTAGGGACTGAACAACACTGCGAGTGCTATGAGGGCACTCAGTGTTACATTGTACTGTAAGTATATGTAAAACGTTGAAATTAGCGAATGGAAAATGAATAGCTGCTATGTGCTGTTGCTCACTCATTCACTAAGATTGAAATGGTTGTGGGAATCCGTGCTCAACTGCAAACCTCTTGGTGAAGATCAGGGAAAACGTCATCTGAAATAAGTAGAGTGGGCTTCACCAAGCAGCTTACAGTGATATAAAATAAAAACTTGCATGATTGGGTAAGGATATCTATCTCTTTTCTGGTGGTCTGAATATTCTGTAGGGCAACCTGATACATGATACATGATACATAGTACTCCCGTGAGTGACAGATAGAAGAAAGGTAAGCACTGACTTAAGAATGCTGAAAACTAAATGATCTTTGCATGCATCCTGAATCTAGTAACCAGAAGTGAGAATATTTACAGTTGTTTTATATTAGAGTTTGTTAAATCCTTGTAATATTAACAGTTAAAGAGCATAACGCAAAATCATCCTAAAATGCTATTCATCTAACTAATAAAGAAAATGTGAAACATTTTACAAGAAACAATATGAATGTCATTGAACAAGAGCTTGATAGTATAAATTAACACAATCTAAAAGGAAAAGGGAGCTACAGAATATAAACAAAAATAATGCACCCAATGGCCATCAAGAAGAACTTCACTTTATTAAAACCAAACACCATCAAAATTCATTAATTGTTAAGCACTTTCATCATAGGTAATAACTTCAACAGAACTGAATAACATGTTCCCATTCAAAAATGCCTATATATTCTTTAAGGTAACTCATGATTGGCTAATAAATTAATAAGTCAATTCAAACAATAAACTCTCTTAAAAGCATAGTCTTACATGTATAAGAAAATTTTATTAAAAAGTTCATATTAAAAATATGAAAGTGTTAAAGTGTTCTAAATACATAAAATATAAAATATTAAAATATATTGTCTATGTTGAATTAAATTGTTGCCCATATTTTCGTTGTATGTTTGTGTTCTGTGTATGTTCTGATTAAGTCATTACCTATGATGAAAGCGTTTAACAGTTAATGAATTTTGATGGTGTTTGGTATTAATAAAGTGTTCTTCTTGATGGCCATTGGGTGCATTATTTTTGATTATCAGTGATTTCTTTTGCATCCTGGAACTTTTACTGGTATTGCTGAGAATATAAAATATATGTCACACCAATTATTCAACAATTGTGTGTCTCATCATTTACAAAATGAAAAATATATACTTTTGTTAGCTAAGCAAGGCTACCCGACTGCGCATTAAATTTTCATGCACAATAACATTTTCATTCTAATTTTCCTTTCTCAAAAATCTTTATACTATTAAAGTGCATTAAATAATGTACCTTTTCTGAGGACTGAGACATAACAAAGTACCCACAAGTTATCACATCATTTGACACCCATGTTGCCAAAGTGGTTTAAAAAAATTTCTACCTTGCACACCTTATCATGAAGGGATTCACATCCAGATCCAAGGATGTCATTGTGTACCTACCTCCCTCCTCTCATCAGACCCATGATTGAGTACAATGCCTCATTTGGTATGTACCTCACCCCGCATTTGCAACAGCTGAGAGAGACAAAGTACCTCACACACCAAGAGGATCAAGGGTCTCCAAACATATTTATTCTGCCAGACTAAAGAAACTCCAGCTCTATTCAGTAGCATACCACCTGCTCAGAGGTGATCTAATCAGGAACTGATGGACATGCTCCACCTCAAAAATCCAAATCCATCAGAACCATGAGAGCTAGAGACTTAAACTCGGCACAAAGTATGAATGGGCATGCTGGAGGATAGATTCATAACCCAGAGGCTTCCCATGCTCTGGAACAAGATCCCAGTTCATGTTAGGCAGAGCCCCTCACTGACTCTCTTCAAGAGAAATCTTGATGAGTGGATGGTCACATCTGTGTCACAACTAGACAGGGGCACAGTAAACTAATTCTATTATATAAGGGGACCTTCATTGTGTCAATACTAGACAGAGGCACAGTATTCTAAATCTATTCCACATCACTATGGCTAGACTTACAAATGCCCCAGGGCAGATAGCCTAGTACTAAACTATGAAACTATGAAACTATTTGTTGTTGTGAAATAACTGTATGCCTAGGTGCCAATTAAGGCATGGTTCCGAAGGCTAGATCTCCTTCTGCAAGGAGGTGTGTGGTTATTACACATCGTCACCCAACTCCTTTATGAATCATAATGCACTTATAAAATGGATTAAATTGCTTTATCTGCATTATTATGTTTTTGATATTGTTCTCTTCAGAGCTGTAGGAAGTAAATTTATCACCCTGGCAGCACACCCATTTGGCATCCCCCTTGAAAAAAGTTTAACATTTTTTTTTCACAGCATGCAATCTGTCAATTAAGCAGTTGCAGTTATGGTCACTTACAGTTGCTTGTTAACTATTTTTTCTACTTGTAAGCTGTCAGACATGTTTTAAATGTTTGCCACCCTCACAATTTGGCACCTTAGCCAGGTGTCTTATTGTCCCACCTTTGGTATATTACTGACCCCTTATATACATTTAGGAAGTACTCAACCAAGTCACTCTATGGTAGCTAGTTTTAATATTTTTAATTTATATATCTGAAGATTGTCACATGTGAACTTCTTTTTTCCAACAAACATATAATGTACTCATTTTTAGATTTTTTATCATTTTGAATATGAATTTTAGCCTTACAATATATGGATGGTATAATAATTTTCAGAACTACATTTTGAATATACTTTTCAATATTGTAAAATTTGAACAAAGTGATCATTTAGATAACTAGTATTTTTGAAATCCTATATATATATTTTTATTTTTTATTACATTTTTAGCTGTACTGCTTCAGAGAGACACTGTTTAATTGCACCTCTACCTGTATTCAGTCAGCCCATTATTTCTGCAGGGGCGGAAGGTAGATGTCCCCAGACTATATGAGTCCAATAATGCCCATTAGTATCTACCCAGGAAGCTTCAGTGGCCTAGCCATTCCTCAGACATTGACAGTTGGTAGGGAGTAGGTAAGCTTGATGGTGCTTTGGAGAGGCCTACTCCCTAGTCATCTGCAGACTTGCCATGATTGCTTGGCCAAGAAAAGAAGCATGAATGCTCCCACATACACCTTTTATTTACTAAGTCAGTAGGAAAGTCCATGCCTTACACAAAGTGAGCCAACGTGGTCACTACAGGAAGGCAACACACCCTTCCACCACTCGTTGTCACCAGTGCTGTGGGCCTAGCAGCCTCCCTTCTCCTGAGAATGAACAAGCTGATGTCATCTGCCCAAAACTCATCCTCCCTCAGCCAGTTCCTCAGAATCCTGAGGTATTAACTGAACACAAGTCATCTAGGCTGTAGTCATGACTCCATCACTCTGTGCAATGGGGCTGGGGTCAATAATTTTATATGGTGTAAATCCTTCTCAGTTTTAAGTCCCAAAGCATCATGGTAAGCAGCTTTGTGATCACTGTATCTGGCTGCAGTTCTACCTTTAATGGAGTGTAAACTACTTCAAAGTTTTATTTTAAAAGGGTTAGTTTACTTGTCATTTGGATAGTTGGGTATTTATTTTCATACATTTATTTTTTTTCCAATTAACTGTGTCATTATGCAACTGTAGTATTTTTTACTTTTCCTGCAATTCATTTGTGTGAATGTAAAGTTGTCAGACATGGTAGTATGTGTTTATAAGTGATGTTTTGTTTAGAAATCACTGCCTTTGTTTTGGTGCATTTGTATTCCTGGGGATTCAGAAAGAACCTCACTACCAGCAGAAAGAGCTCTAACCAAAAGGGACTGTTTTCCACAACTGCAGAAAATGCAGTTCAGAGACATAGTAGATGTAATGAGGAAATACCTTATTACTGGGATATTTGCATGTCTCTGAATTGTCTATAATTACCATTAGTGCAAATCAGCACTTTCCCATGGTAGTCACCGCTGGTAGCCCATGTGTAATGTTGGTACAGGTACCCACCCATTCACTCTCCCACACAAATGCACACATTCAAAGACACACACACACACACACACACACACACACACACACACACACACACACACACACACACACACACACACACACATTCTGACATACCTTGTATTTGTCCCTTAATTGACAGTGCATCCCTGATGTACCCTTTTATCTTTGTTCCTGGCCACGTAAATCACAGACCCTTACAATCAATCAGTAATAGCATTTTGAGTTTCATTCTTCTGTTTGTTTGCAAAGTGCATCATGATGCTGTTCTATTTACTTTATAAGCAAATCCAAGTGCAAGTTTAAAACTCTCCCTGAATTTACAGAATGCTCCTGGTGCTGCCCCTTATATATGCTATGCCCCTCATAACTGCTGGACCATTGCAGTCAATGAAGAATGCCAGTAATAAGAGTTTCATACTTCTTACAGTGTAAAAAATACTCAATTACACAAGCTTTCCCAGGTGCAAGGCTTTGAAACTTTCCCCTTTTTCTTGAACTTGTTTTTTGTTTAACACTTAAGATAATATAATAAGAGCACCCAAAGAGAGAGGTGGCGAAGGCTAAGGATAAGGCATATGAAGAGTTGTATGAAAGGTTGGACACTAAGGAGGGAGAAAAGGACCTGTACCAATTGGCTACACAGAGGGACCGAGCCAGGAAAGATGTGCAGCAGGTAAAGGTGATAAAGGATAATGAGGGAAACAAACTCACAAGCAAGGAGAGTGTGTTGAGCAGATGGAAAGAGTACTTTGAGGGGCGGATGAATGAAGAGAATGAGAGGGGAGAGAAGGTTGGATGATGTGGGGATAGTGAATCATGAAGTGCAATGGATTAGCAAGGAGGAAGTAAGGATAGCTATAAAGAGGATGAAGAATGGAAAGGCTGTTGGTCCAGATGGCATACCTGTGGAAGCATGTTGGTGTTTAGGTGAAATGGCAGTGTAGTTTTTAACCAGATTGTTTAATGAAATCTTGGAAAGTGAGAGGATGCCTGAGGAATGGAGAAAAAGTGTTTTGGTACCGATTTTTAAGAATAAGGGTGATGTGCAGAGCTGTAGTAACTACAGAGGGATTAAACTGATCAGTCACAGCATGAAGTTATGGGAAAGAGTATTGGAAGCTAGGTTAAGAAGAGACGTGATGATTAGTGATCAGCAGTATGGTTTCATGCCAGGAAAGAGCACTACAGATGTGATGTTTGCTCTGAGAGTGTTGATGGAGAAGTACAGAGAAGGTCAGAAGGAGTTGCATTGTGTTTTTGTAGACTTAGAGAAAGCATATGACAGGGTGCCTAGAGATGAGTTGTGGTATTGTATGAGGAAGACGGGAGTGTCAGAGAAGTACGTAAGAGTGGTACAGGATATGTATGAGGGTAGTGTGACAGCTCTGAGGTTTGCGGTGGGAGTGATGGATGCGTTTAAGGTGGAGGTGGGATTACATCAAGGATCAGCTCTGAGCCCTTTCTTATTTGCAATGGTGATGGACAGGTTGACAGATGAGATCAGACAGCAGTCCCCATGAACTACGATGTTTGCAGATGACATTGTGATCTGTAGTGAGAGTAGTGAATGGGTGGAGGAGAGCCTGGAGAGATGGAGATATGCTCTAGAGGGAAGAGGAATGAAGGTCAGCAGGACTAAGACAGAATATATGTGTGTGAATGAGAGGGTAGATAGAGGAATGATGAGGATGCAAGGAGTAGAGGTGGCGAATGTGAATGAGTTTAAATACTTGGGATCAATAGTTCAGAGTAAAGGTGAGTGTGGAAGAGAGTTGAAAAAGAGAGTACAGGCAGGATGGAGTGGGTGGAGAAGAGTGCCAGGAGTGATTTGTGACAGACGAGTACCAGTAAGAATAAAAGGGCAGGTCTACAAGAGGGTAGTGAGACCAGCTATGTTATATGGATTGGAGACAGTGGCATTGACAAAAAGGCAGGAGTTTGAGCTGGATGTGGCAGAGCTGAAGATGTTAAGATTTGCACTGGGTGTGACGAAGGTGGACAGGATTAGGAATAAGTATATTAGAGGGTCAGCCCAGGTTGAAAGGTTTGGAGACAAAGCCAGAGAGGCAAGATTACGTTGGTTTGGACATGTCCTGAGGAGGGATGCTGACTATATTGGGAAAAAGATGCTAAGGATGAAGCTACCAGGTAACAGGAAAAAAGGAAGGTCTAAGATAAGGTTTATGGATGTGGTGAGAGAGGACATGCAGGTGGTTGGTGTGACAGAGCAAGATGCAGAGGACAGGAAGAAATGGAAACAGATGATCTGCTGTGGCGACCCCTAATGGGGACAGCCAAGAGAAGATGATGATGACCCTTGGTATTTAGTAGCTGTGCAGAGGACTAACCCCCTGTTATGGAGATGGGCATGTACTGAGGCCAGATGGTGTAAAACACCCCCCTACTTAATTTTTCTAAGACTTAAGATGTATGAAGATCCCTCCTGTCAAGTGGTAATGCAGAGAACTAAGGCCCTGCTAAAGAGCTGTTTGTGATTGTTGATAGTACCAGGCTTAAGTCTTTTTATCTATCTTTAGGGTATGATAATCAGAGTACCCCTAGTGTCTAGTGCTCCTCCTACTCCACATCTTTCATGCTATAAAATTTTATTCTATTATCTTTTTAAGTGCCTTTAGGGCATGATAGAAAATATATCCCTGATGTCTATTGTTCCCTCTGCCCTATATCTTTCATGCTGCAGAACTTTTTCTATTATCTTTTTAAGTGCTTTAGGGCATGGTATAAAGAACATCTGTAGTATCTAGTGTTCCGCACCTCTTAGTATTGCAGAATATGCATGTTAGTTTAGGAGAGTATGGAGCTTTGATACACACAGAGCCCACACACACATACATTCACGTGTTCACACACACACACACACACACACACACACACACACACACACACACACACACACACACACACACACACACACACACACACACACACACACACACACACACACACACACACACACACACACAAGCACACCAACCTACTATGGCCACCTAGAGATATGCACACACACATGCATCTAAGACCACTCATCCCTCTGCATGTAGTCACTTATGCAGCCACACACATACACACATGCACAGCACCCACAACATTACCTATCCATTAAACTTCCTGGAACTTACTAATAACATGATCTCACCCACTGGAAGAAATGGGTGCATATAAGCAATGTTCATTAACACAACCAGCTGATGTAACTTATACAGCTGAGCTACTCTCTGAAGTTTACTTAGACATTTTGGTTAGTTCACTCTTCTAATGACTTTTAGGTGCCTTAAGTGCTGATAGAGCTAAATAATCAGGTATGATTGTGTTTGTGTGTATATCCATATATAGTTTGCACTGCTATGGTACGTAGTGGAGATGGAGTTCAGGGGTGTTAAGTCTTTATGTGTTTTGGAGGTGATTTACAGGTGGTTTTGGGGAACATGGAACACTGTGCTGATAGCGATTTCCTCTAACCTGTACTTTTGTGTGATCATGAGGTTAGTATATATTTAGTAGAAGTAGTGTGTGAGGTACAAGGTTTTATGATTTTGTTAAAGTTGCAGCAGTTAGCACAGGTTGGATTTGTATTTTACATGTAATGTCTGTTTTATAATGTATATTTTTGTTGGCCATGTATGCTTGTTTGTGAATTTTGGCTATTAATGTGGTTTATGGTTTTGTGTGTTTTATAGTTGTGTGTGTGCTTTTAGTGTGGCATTGTGTTATATATTGATTTGTGTTGTGTTTGTATACTGTGTGTTTCATGTTTTGTACTCATTTTCAGATATTTGTTTATATTGCTTCATGTGCATGTATGTAGTTTTGTTCATGATTGTCATGTATGATATGATTTATGATGGTTTTGTATTGTGTTTTTTTATGTTGTGGTGTGTAGTTTTGCATGTACTTTATGTTGAGAATGTGAATGCAGTGCTTTATAGCAATTTTTATGTTGGGGTATGCTTGTTTTAAGACTCATTGTTTTTGGGGATACATTGTACTTTATGTTATTGGGGTATAGAGTGCACACACACACACACACACACACACACACACACACACACACACACACACACACACAATAGTTAATTGCATTAGGTATAACAGTTTCTTCAGGTAGTTCAAACTTCTATTTTGCACTTCAGGCTAGTGTAGTTTGAGTCTTTCCTTGTTAATTAGGGTAATAAAAGCAGATAGGGTGTATTGTTTATTTGGTATTATTACTATTATTTATTTATTTATGAGTGTTGAACTGGTTTGTAGTATATAGAGCGTACTACTTATGATTTGAAATTTATAAAATTAAGTCTATTTATACACCTTTCTAACACTTTGACAGCTGTTATGACTGGGTCTCACACTTTAAGCCCACACGGCAGCTACCCTAGAAGCATTTTGACAGCTTTAAAAGCTCTAGTACCTTTCATGTGCTGCACACAAAAAAAGTAGAGTGTGGTTGGGCGAAGTGGCTAACAGTTTCTAAAACTGTTGGTTGATCAGAGATGCACTTTGCTTCTGCCCTATGTGTGATAGGGATAAGTGTATCACAACTTTCGAGGCTCTAAAATACTTCATGTTCCTACACTTTTTTTCTCTACAAGTTTTAGTGCATTAGAGCAACTAAAGCTCCATATGTTTCAAAGAATTATAACTGGGTCTCTGGTCGTTACTGTTTGTTAATGTTATCTCAAAATGCATTCAAGAATTTAACCTCTTAAGCTTCAGCCTTAAGGTGATTTTTTTAATCCATTTCTCAAACATTAATACATTAGTTACAACTGCTGACCCAGTCATAATCCTCTTTGTGCAATTCATTTTTAAGCTGACTCACTGCTTCTTTGTTTTCCTTTTTCTTTTTCTGCTTATAAGTTTCTTGAAGATCACTGGAGCTTGTCTACATTCATCTAGTTTTTCTAGATTATTTAGCTTTTCTTTTTCCGTTTTAACATTTATACCTACAGTGCCAATAGCACTATTTACTGCTTCACGTTTGCCACATTTATTCTGTGAGCTGCCGAGTCCCATTTAAGCAGATCATACACAGCTTTATTATTTCAATATAATTTAATCATATTACTGACTTTGCAATATGTCACAATTAAGCAGTTTAAATGTGAAAAAAATCTATAACTGAATAAGTAAGGCAAAAAGCAATATAGTGTTGGGAACTGATGCAGTGTATTTGTATATGAGTGTAATGCACATTTTGTAGTAGCTTTCAAATATTTGTTAATTTTGTTTCATGTGCATGTGTGTGTGGTTTGACTTGCTTCACTATTTGAATATATATATATATGGAACTACTTAAAGAAAAACGTGCATATATTGTATATGTATATTATTTTATGTAGAGTTGGCATTTTTAATCATGAATGGAATGGGGGTGTGTCTTAGTATTCTTTTGTAATGATTGACAGTTTAAAGGGGTGTATATAAAACTGGAGTTTTGGTGCTGATAATTTTTTATGAATAAATAGTAATTTGTACTTGCCAAGGTTGCTAAGTATTTGTTCAGATTTTACAGATACAACATCTGTGTGGAAATACTAAGTTCTGTTTTTGCAGTCCATTTCTAACAGGAGTGACTAAATCAAACTAGTTTATTTTCTTGGAGGCAGCTAGACTTTTTTTTGTGAACGGGTGTTCTTGTTATTTGTATTTTGTTTGTTCTACTTTTTTATTTTGTTAGTTTAAAAGATTCTCACATGTAATTTTTCTTTGACTCTGAGCTCCTGGCAGTTGCTGTCCAGTCTTCTAGCAGTTACGGATATGCATTGTTTGAGGCAGTTTGTAAAAACTCCAAAACTGATCATTTTAAGTGACAGACTATATATGCCAAATATTGGATGATGTTATTATTTAGAAATTGTTGATTGTTAACCTAAATGCATTGATATGTTTGTTGTACAGGGCTTATTTTTTTTTTTTGTTTGTTTGTTTTTTTTTTTTTTTTGAGTTGCCCACATATCACATAGATTGTTGTATATTAGAGAGTTTGGAGTATACTCTGAGTCCTGCAGTCTCTTAGTATGCATTTATGGCTTTTCACTTTTACTTTGTTTAGGTGGGAAGTTTTTTGTTTTCTTTTGTTATGTGTTTTATGCTTCATGTTTTTGTAGGTTTGATAATCTCACTGTTTTTCCACAAAAGTGAATGGAACAAGTTTTTATGCTACTTTAGTTTGTATTAGTGTGCTTGTGGTTTGTTTAGTTTGTGATGTTGTTCGTCTTGTGTGGGTTTGAGAGTGTAGTTTTTTTTTTTTGTATTGTGCAGCATTATCCCAATGGTACCCCTATACCTTTTTCTAAAGAGCAAATATATATAGGAGTTTTACTAGATAACACTCAGGGCACACAGTGGCACAACAGGTATCATTATCACCTAACAGCATTTTCCAGTTTAATTCTCAACTGGGGTGCTTTCTGTGTGGAGTCTGCATGCCCTCCATGTGTTCATGTGGGTTTCCTACTGGTATTCCAGTTTCCTCCCACATTCCAAAGGCATGCAGTAAGTGGACTGGACAGTCTAAATCACCCATAGGTGTGAGTGCACATATGTGTATGTGTGTGTGTCTGTGTGTTTGTGTGTGGTATGGAAGAACAAATGCAACAGGGCTAACAATTCAGTGGTGTGAACATTAGCTCTAGATTGATTGTCACTGCTGATGTGACACCCAGCCCCATACATAAAATGCGAAAAAGGTGACTGTATGTGAATAGATGTGGATGGATTACTAGATAACACCCTCTCTTTTTGAACCCATACTGAAATCACTGCTTCTAAAGTTCTACAACAACTTAAACTGGATAAAACTGGAGAATCCCATTTGCAGTCTTTTTGTACCTGTAGCACAGTGAGCGATCACCATCAGTGCTGGGATATCCAGACTGGAATATGCACTGCCCATCACTGGTCCTTTATCAGTTTACTACAGTACATTCCTCCAAACCACTGAAAAGAAAATGTTCAGATTTATTCACTTAGCCAGCTCTTCAAAGCATCATTGCTTATCCATTATATTGACTAAAAGGCTACTAATCCATGCAAGTGCTACTTACCTTCTTAATACCCATACTTTTACAATACTGCATGACATCTCAGTAAAGCTCAGTAGATCTCATTTCTCCTTAGCTGCGTGTGAAAACACGTTTCATAAACTTACCCAAGTCTTGTAGAACTCTCTTCCTAATAACACTACTTCAATGGGCAATCTTTCTCATTTTAAAAAGAAACTAAAAAGAACACCTGGCAAAGGAACACAAATGCAAATGTTTCAAGAATGCTGGCTATCCTTGTGCCCATTTTTTTCTATCAGCTGATCAACTAGAGCAACTGAATTTTCAGACCAGCACTGTGGAGACATGAATCATGCTAATACTGTAAGCTGCTCCTTGTAAATTCCTTTTTGTTCTTATTCCTTCATTGTTGACTAACTAAATTAAACTTTATTTGTACTCATTGTTTCACTATGTCCTGATCTGTTATGTTTCTGCATATTGGCTTTTGAACTGAACTGCGGTGATGGTGCTGCGGTAGTGTCACCTCACAGTAAGATGTTGTCCTGTTCGATTCTCAGCTAGAGCGTCTTCTGTGTGGAGACATGCATGAATGGGCATACCTTCATTGAAGGTTGTGCATCAGGACTGGCAACTCGGCACGTAAAAATCTACTGCCAATCATTAGCAGTTCCGCTGTGGCAACCCCTAACCGGGAGAAGCTGAAAGATACAAGTGGCTGAAAAGGATTTTTGTACCACCCAGCTCACACTGCTTGTTATCAAAAATAAATAAATGAATTGTGTACATTATATTGTATAATTGTAATTTATAGGGTTAGTTTTCTGTTGAAGTCTATGTGAATAGTTTCCCATTATAGACAATAAGCACATAGATCTGGCTTAGCTTGTTTACTTTTGTTTGCAAGATGTATCAGTATGTACATGTTTTAGATGAAATAATCAGCCTTTACAGATTTTAGAAATTTAAACATGGTACTGGTCATGTGTTTTACTTTCATTCCTTTTAAGATTCCAAGATTTGAGTAAACCTTTTTATCATAACCATATATCAGTATCAGTTGTTAGTATAAACCAATCTGACCTGGTAACAATATAAAGCTTTAAATTCTTGCTCTGAAGAGCTATTTGGAATCATGGACATCATCAGAAAAAAATTATTCTGTAGAATTTATATATTTTAAGTTGTTCCACTAATGAATACTCATTCCTTAATATTCTAACAGAAATACAGCAGAGATTGTTTCTTTCTAAGATGTGAAATAAATTAAATATTTCCCATTGAGTCTCTCGGTACCCAGCTGGCCAAATAACAAGGGCATGACTTACAAGATCAAAATAGCATAATTTTGAAACTACCAAAGAACAATCAATGACACTTGAAAACATTCATTTTTGCAGTGGAACAAGCCACCATATGCCCCCAACACTAATGGATCCTCTTTAGACAGACTGTATAACACAAGTGCCAAGGAAACAATGCAAAATCAAGAAATGCAGGTGTTGTGTTTACCCTGCAGGCATGATCTTTCACTTCTCCCCTGTCAAACATAACTAAGTGCATTTGACAAGCACTCAGATCCCTTTTGCCAAGATGAATTTTTTTTCTGTAGCTCACTCTTTGCATTGGTTATAGTCCACTTTTACCCCAAAAACATTTGTATCTCAGCTTTCCCTTACCTGTGCTGTCTTATTTCCTTACTGCTTACCTTCCAATTCCACTGATTGTTCCTGCAGGCTTCCTCCTCTCTCAATTCTGTTCCCCCTTCCCAACAGACATACTTTCACCCCTCCCCTTTCTAGACCTTCCCGCTTCCCTGCTCTCTCTGCCCCTCCTCTTCTCTTGCACCATTACTTTTAGCTTCCCTGTCCTCCCCCTCCCTAGTATATGCCATTATCACTCTCACCTAAGTCTCCTTGCCACTCCCCCTTTTCCTGCCCCACATCCCGCCCCCAAGTCTATTTAGATACCTTACCTACCTGTGGTGCCATTTTCAAACTCCATTCCCCTGCAGGCCTGTCCTGTTCCACCACAAGCTGCTAGCATCGCCCGAGGTAAGTGTTTTCATCAATGGCCTACAAATTCTCTGCATTAGAAACAGTGTTGATACATTGTATCGTCTGTCCTGAATATCAGCCTCTGTATATATGAAATGCACTGCTAGCTCTTACTGTGATTGTTACACTACTTGCAAACATAGCTGTTATGTTTATTGTGAGTCTCGTATAACATATCTGTATATTGCACTGACATATTCTAATGTATGACTCATTTTATCAGCAAATGTGTATTGAAGATTTTGTAACTTGGTATTTGCCTTGAGTGGCTTGCTTAGGCTAGACCCCAGAAATAGTCTACTACCTCAGAGTACCCTAGGTTCATTGTTTAACTAAGGGCTCTAGGGCCATTAATTTTGTGTTGGCTTGCCTACTTTCAGTGGTTCGTGCCCTGATACCTGTGCTGGCATCCTGCAGCCTTGCATTGGCTAGCTCAAACCCCACCAAATTATACCATTGCAATCTGGCTGTAGTATCAGGTCTCCCTTCTTGGTCTAGCTTTGAGAATGTGTTGTCTCAGCAGGTCATCTATGTATGCCTATCCACTAGCTCTAATGGACAATTGCAAGTGAGACCTCTGCCAGACAGTCTTTTCCTCGAGTAGTTCTATTGACCCTACCTGGTAAATTGTGCCACGTGGGACTCTCTATGTAGCCACATAATCTGCTACTACAATTTAAATAGCCTAACGTCTTGGCCTGCCCCTAGAACTCAGGTGGACAATGCAAACCTACAGACTGTGTTTGTCAGCACATATCAAATGCCTCATGCTAGCATTTCCCACTCACTACATCCCTGGGTCTTCTGCATAAAATTTACACATGAATTAGTTTTTAGATTGATTATTCTACAAATGTTGGTTTAGTTTAACTTTGGTGGTTTATTTTGAGATTTCTGCTTGCTACATCCCCCGGCCCTCTGTTTTACAATTACAATTACAAGCAGTGTGTTGATTGGTTATTTTCCCCACTTTGGTTGTAACTTTGGGGTGTTTGAGAGCTCCGTTTGCATGCCACTGACATATACTGAGCTGGTGATCCCTGCTCGCTGCTTCCCTGGGCTTTCTGCATTTAATATTACATGATGTAATATGTGAGCATTTACTTAGCCACACTAGTTCCATTCTGCACATATCAGGATCCCTGTTTCCTTTTAAGGGATTATAGGGAAGGCAAGCTATCTTGTTGTTAAACTCCCTAGTAGTAGGTCGTGGAATATGCCATTTTCCTTCCATTTTTGTATTACTTTCAGTAATGCTTGGTCAGGCACGGCACCTTTTGATCATCTAAGTAATTGAACAACAGCTACCGAGCCGTGACTGCGTTCGCCGATATTTTACTGTTACCACATTAGAATCTGCTGCCTACTGTACCTACTGTTGTTGCCTCTACATTGGTTTAAATATTCGGCACAATGTGATGCTTATATGCAAATCTGCTGCATTTATATTTAACAGTTGTATCTGTATAAGAGTGTTCTATGTCATACTGAGTTAACCTGGGACACTTCTACTGTATTTTATCTGTGCAACCTGGTATATCAGAGTGTATTAGCAGCTTAAACCTACTCCTCTTAGCTATTGCTCTGCATGCTCACCTTTATCTCCTGCTGTTACCAAACTCCCTTCCTGATTTACTTGCATTATTTTCTCCCCACCTACACTTTCTCATGCTCATGCCTATCCTAGTCTCCGGCCTCTCCCTCTAGCTCTCCTGATTTCCTAGCTTGTTCTTTAAGTATTACTTTTGCCTCCCCTCTCTCTTTTTAAATTACTAAACAGTTTTTTTTCTCCCTTACAACTTACTACGTCCTGCCCTCCCATCGTCCAAGGTGTTTCTCCCTCTCACCACCTGGAACTATTCAACCGTGACAACCAAATAAAACCAAAAAGGGTTCCTATTTAAGAAGGATAAGAATACTGCTGCTGCCTGAAGTTATACCAGTGTACGTGCTTCAACTATTGTTTGTCTTTTTCTCTGCTTATGTAGTCTGCCTAGCATTGCTAGCAGCCTGCCCCCATTCCCCATTTTCTCCCTCTGCTCTCCTCAGCTGCAATTACCTAGGTCTGCCAATAGGTGGTAGTGCAAACCCTTCCTTTCCTAACCATAACCTCAAGTGCTCTAGGTTTGAGTTAGGCTTACCTCACTGTACTTAGTGTTTAGCATCACTCTGTAGCTCACTCTTTGCATTGGTTATAGTCCACTTTTACCCCAAAAACATTTGTATCCCAGCTTTCCCTTACCTGTGCTGTCTTCTTTCCTTACTGCTTACTTTCCATTTCCACTGATTGTTCCTGCAGGCTTTCTCCTCTCTCAGCTCTTCCAACTCCGTTCACCCTGCGGGCTCACTCGGCTCCCCTACCCTGCCCCCAATTCAGACACACCCCCAGCACATCTACATTTATACCTCTCTAACCACTGCCACATATAACCTACCTATCAAACTTGGTCCCTCCCTCCCTCCACACCCTATCACTATCCTCAGCCTGTTGTCTTGCACCCACCCACTGCCCACTGCTTTACTCATCCTCCATCCTGCTACATCCCTCTCTATACATCCTCACATAAACCATTGTATCTACACCTCTCTTATTTATTAACCGTCTCTCTTCCTACATATCCCTCTCACTTAACTCAGATCTAACACCCATCATGCAAACAAAAGCTGCTTATGTTCTACTACCCTTATTTCAAAGCCTCATCCGCTTCTACCTACTCTACCACAATAGTCTCCCACAGTTTCAGTACTCACCTCCCTTTCACACAACTGCAATATATATTAAAAAAGACTCTCCCTCTACAACCCAAGCCTCTTTCCACCTCTACAAACATAATGAATCTTTTCTATTTCAAAGGAAGCTCTTCCTTACTCCTAGTAAATCACTTCCCATAACCACCAAGTTAACCTCATTATGTTCCAATACCCACACCTGTAACCCATTAGAACATAGATACCTATCCATTCTCAGCTCAAAATTAGTCACTCTCCACCTCCGCTCTGGAGACATACACCCTAACCCAGGACCTTCACACAACTCCTCCTCCAAACCAAACTCAAATAGCTCTCCCTCCCCCACAAATCTCTTCTCTTTGCTACACTTAATGCCAGGAGCCTTTGTAATACCTGCCTTTCATGCCTGGATCTCCCATAACAAACCTGATATTCTCTCTATCACAGAAACCTGGCTAAAACCACACATAAAAGATACCGAAATAACACGCCCTATCTATAAACTCATAAAAAGTGACAGATCCCAAAAGAAAGGTGGAGGAGTAGCCTTACTATTCTCCTCCTCCTTAACAGTGACACCCTATACTAAGCCCATGCCCTCATTTGACACTGCTGAGCTAACCCTCACCCTTCTCAAAGTAAACAACAATAAATCTTTATGCATTGCCACCCTGTACATACCACCTGGTAACAATATCCCTATACTGGAAGATATTCTTGCCTGGTTCACTTCCAACATAAACAATGAGACAATAATCCTAGGCAATGTCAACATTAACTGGTCTTCCACTGACTCATCTACTCCTTCTCAAAGCATCAACCTATATCAATTCACTCAGCTAATCAAAACCCCTACTAGACCAAATAAAGATTACACCACAGGTAGCATCCTTGACTGGATACTAGTCTCCCACCCAAACCAAATTTCTGATAGTGGTACTCTCCCTGACTCCCTTAATGACCATCTCCCTGCCTACATATGCCATTCCCCTTCCACCCTCCCCTTCAGCACAAACACATTACTGCAAAACTTCAACCCCCTCCTCTTCTCTAATTCCTTAAAACAGCTAGACTGGAACCCTCTAAAGTCCCTTCATTTAGACGCCGCTGTCTCACTTTTCAATAGAATTTTCACAGATATAATTAATCACTTTGCCCCCTGTAGAACCAAAAGACTCAGATCCAAAACAGCCCCCTGGCTAACCAAAGACACAAAACTACTTATGCATTGCCGAGACAAAACCTGGAAATACCATTAAAAATGCAAAATTCTGAACTCTCTTGCCGAATAAAAGCAACTGCGAAATCAAGTAAAAAAACAAATAGCCACTGACCATAAATCCTACTATCTTAAACTTCAAAATAATCATAAAACCAACCCCAAAAGTTTTGGAATAACATTGCAACAATACTATCCCCAGGTAAAAAAAAAACCCTTGCCCTGACCCAGACGCACCTGACCTCCACCTAGCTACCCAATCCAACTCTTTTTTCATTGACTCCATAGGCAAACTCACCTTCTCTTTCCCTAACAATATCCCCCCCAACATAACTGAAACCACAAATTCAACCCCCAATAACTCTGAGTCCTCCCCATTTACTCTCAGGTCCATTCCTACCCACACTATAAAAAAGCTCCTACTAAAGTTAAAACCTTGTTCTAATGCTTCAGATGACATTCCATCCAACTTTCTCAAACTAGCCACCGCTGATGGCATAGCCCTTCCCATCAGTATCCTAATCAATCGCTCCATCCAGGAGTTCTACATACCACACCTCTGGCAAAAAGCCTTCATCATCCCCCTCCACAAAGGAGGTAACAACAGTTCAATCTCCAACTTTCGCCCTATTGCTACCCTATATCATATTTCTAAGATACTCTAAAAATTTATTCACCTGCAACTATTACCCTACCTACTGGACAACCAACTACTTACTCCTATTCAACATGGGTTTAGACCAGGACATAGCACCACCACTGCCCTCCTTTCTTTCCTCAAAATCATCAACTCTGCTCGCTACTCTGGTAACATAGTTTCTACCCTCCTCCTTGACTTATCCAAGGCTTTCAACACTGTCTTGCATGAGCTTCTGCTTTCTAAACTCTCCCATCTTAATGTCTCCTCCTCTTCTATCAAATGGTTCACCAGCTATCTTTCAGCCAGGGAACAAGCTGTAAAAATAGAACTACTGTACTTCCTCTTTCCTTCACACCCCAACAGGTGTACCCCAAGGTTCTACATTGGGTCCCTTACTATTTAACATTTTTATCAATGATTTCCACCAAAAGATCCCCAATGCTAAACTGGTACAATACGCAGACGACTCAACTATCATCTGCTCTGCCAAAACTCTTCCCATATTAATAAACCTTACTCAAGAGGCCTTCTTCTCCACTGAGTCCTGGATGCTTGACAATCATCTAGCTGTAAATGCCTCCAAATCCAAAATAATGATCTTTACCCCTTCTAGACATACTGCTGTTGACAAAGCATCCTTCTCTATACTCAGTCTAAACAAAACATGTATTGAAATAGTTCCCCATACAAAACTTCTGGGCATCCTTATCGATGACCAGCTAAAGTTTGACATCCACCTACAAACCAATATAAAAAAACTCATCAAAAACTTGGAATGCTTTATCGACGCAGATGCTACCTTTCTCTGTCTTCTAGACAACTCCTATCTACCACCTACCTTCTACCCTCCCTTTTGTATGGAGCTCCACTACTCACTAATCTCCAATCAACCCTGAAATCTAAACTTTCCTCATGCTGTAATAACATTTTCAAGTTTGCCACATGATCCAAATCCTCCACTCATCATTGTAACTCCCTCCATACTCTAAACTGGTTGGAACTCCCAGGCTACCTAAATTACATTCAACTAACAACAGCACACAAGCTCATTTTTAAACCTTCTAATTGTCCATCACTCTCCTCTTCCTTAAAACTTCACTAGCCACATAGAACACTTAGATCCACAAAACAGAACCTCTTGGAACTTTACAAGCCTTTACATGCACCAGGGCAACTACTACTATCATTCTCCCTTGCTAGATTATGGAACTCTCTTCCCCCTCACATTAGAACTACCCAGAATCTCCCTTCCTTTAAAACCTTACTCCACTCTCACCTCTCCTGTCTCTGGGAGTGCTCCTGTACCCATCCTACGTGAATTCTGGTACCTATCTCTATTTTATCCTACTCACAATCTCTGTCGCTGCTTAAATTCCTTTGTCTAAAATTACATTGTACTAAATGAACATGAAGTTGTTGTTTTTGTAAATATCTTACAAGTGGTTGACTTAGCTCATATATTTCAATGTTTTTATAATATTGTCTTTCTGTATATTGAATGTTAAATTGTTGCTCTGTATGCTGTACTAATATATTTTATATTGTCTTTCTGTCTAGAGCTTTTCTTCTCGGGCCTCCATTGAAAACGGGCTACCTTGGCCCAATGGACTTTCCTGGTTAACAAACTGAAATAAATAAATAAATACATTTCTTGTTTTTTATTGTAAGCTTATCTGGCCATTTCTAAACTAAAAATCCTCACTAAAGTTGCTTCAGTTGAATTTTTTTTTCTTTTGACTAGAGTTAGCAAAAATAATGTTAAAGGAGAGCTAAATATAATTTATTTTTTATTTATTTACACTTTGCTGACCAAGATAGTACCACTAGGCCAATGGGAGACCCAAGTGGTATTCATACTGAATAGGGGAAATTTGTCTCAGGGGGATGTAAAACATCTTATGTCACTTATCAAAAAGAGTAGGGGTCCTTTATTAAAATTCACAGTATACAATATATATATCTTCTATGCACAAATTTTACAACTCATTTACAATAATTTACAACTGACTTACATATTTTCCATTTTTTTAAACTTTCAATTCCCCCACTCTTTTTTCTACAACCAAAATCGTATTTTCTTTAAAATTTCTAACAGTACCCATTTCCCATTAAAATTTAACTAATTCATTCTTTCATTCCAGACTAACTACATTATATAAAACAATTTTCATCTAATCTATTTGCATCATATTGTTTCATATGTTCATAGCATCTATATTCTATCATGTCCATATTTATACATTTAACACTTTTCAATCCTATTAAATAGTCTTTACCGCATATTTCTTCCTACAATTAATTTACTCTTTTACATTAAAAAATGTTCATCAGTCTCTAATTCTCCTCAATATATAGACAGACTTTATCTTTTATTTTTATATGGCATATTTGCCTTTACTGGAAGCTTATTTATCCCAAATCTCCACAAAACATCTCCACATTCCACATATTTTTCAAATCGTATCCTTCTTGCTGTTAATTTTTTTCTCCCAAGAGTTTCCAAGGGTAAATATAATCAAACCTTTCCATTATACATTCATACCACTCTTTCCTATTCTTTTCTATATTGCTTAAATCAATCTTCCATAATAATATCTACTCTTGATATATTTGCATTAACATACAAATATTTCCTTTACTTCTTTTTAAACATTTAAGCTTTTCCCATATTGCTTTATATTTTTTTTCTATTATCTTTATTAATAAATTTCCATTTTCCTTTATGTCTGTTAATATTTTATAAAATTTCAATGAAGCTATACAGTTAGATTTATTAAACTCAAACCTCCTTCATTTTTTGCAACATAAAGAATTCCTCTCTTAACAGGGTTTAATCTAGATCCCCATATAAATGTAAATAACACATTCAATATTTTTTTCATATTCCAATAGTATTATAAATACACTAGCTAGTTGTGCCATCTTACCTAATATTACTGAATTAATTAAACATACTTTTTTCTTATACATAAATTTAAATGTTCTCCAAAATCTACAAATACTTCTTATCTTATGCATTATATCCTTCCACGGCATCACTCTCTGTTGCTCATTACCAAATTTTATTACCAACATTTCTATTTCTTCATTGTTAAACTGAATACCTTCTATTTTTCCAAAGAGTCCGAGTCCTTTACTCTTTTCTTCATTAATCCTTAATACCCCTAATTCTTTGTCAAGTGTTTTAATAGCTATAGTCATCCATTTTTTAGTTTTTACAACTACTACCAGATCATCCACATAAGAAAACATTACTGGAATCTAAATTCCCCCTGATGTGCAGTATTTACCTTCCTCCAGTACTAAATTTTTCTTGTTAATGACCACATTCATAGTTAATGCAGATAGAATACTACGTGCTGGACTTCCTTGTTTAATACCCTTTTTATTTCTATTGTCTCACTTAACCAGTCATTAACCACTAATTTCACTTTATTTTTGTTATATACTGATTTCAAAATATTAATTATCGTATTACTCATATTATTTCAGAATTTCCCATAATGCTTCATGCTATATCGCATCAAATGTTTTACTTACATTCCCTACTAATATTTTCAATTCTATTTTCCTGTTTATTACATCATCTAGCAATTCTGTTATTATCATTAGATGTTCTTGACTTCCTTTTTCTTGTATTCCAAAAATTGTTTAATTCAATCACTTGTTAGCCTTACTTACTATTCTTTTTTCTACAAGCTTCATAAAAATCTTATCATCATCATCTCCCTTCTTCCATATAAATTCCATTGCACCCATACATATTTTTCATCATTTACCCCTTTTTAAAACAATTTATTTAATGGATCCCTATCAGTTCAGTGAAAAATCAGTTCAGTGAATGGCATTTTCAGTGCACTTACATCAAATATACCATTTGTCGAACTGTTCATACTGATATCATAGTACAGTGAGGACTGGGAAATTTGCCCTTTCCACACTGTAGTGCGATTTTGGATTTAGTATATATAACTAATGGGGGGTGTGGGGGATGCAGCCCCCCACATGAGGGGAATTAGATGAACGGAATTTCTGATCAAATGGCGTTCACTGAACTGATGGTTCACTGTACTGATATAGACCCCATTCAGCACTTCTAAAATATTATTTTTGCCATGCTTGCATATCCTTATACATTAGATATTCAAGTCCATCTAAACCTGTAGTTGCTTCTACATTTCCTGTTTTCAACACATTTTTTTTAAATTCTATCATTATAATATTATCTTTCATTTTTTATTATCTTCAGTTATTATTTAAGTTCCATTTATGCTTCCTTATAATTTTACATATGGAAAAAGTTTTCAAAATATGTATTTTATACTGTCTGCATTATTTCTTTTTGTGTGTTAATTATACTTCCTTCATCATTCATTAACTCTGTTATTACTCAACTTTTCTTTAACCACTTTGCTTAAGTATGGTGCTACTTCTTTTTTCCTTGTAAAAATAACTTTGAACAGTTTTTTTTATTTTTCTCTTGGTTCATTTCATGCAGGGTTTTTTTTCCTTTTCTAGAAAGTCTTCTTTATTATCTGTTATGTTGTAAGTACCTGGTTATTGATTTTTTTCATATTTTCAGCTATCTGGTATTCTCTTTGTACTTTGCCATTCCAATACCTATTTTCTACATTTTTCTTTTAGACTAATCCACCAACTTGTACAATCTTTATAAAATCCTCTCATGTTTATATGTTCTCATCATAGTTGATGTATTATTTCCTTTACATACTCATTCAAATCTGATTCATGAATTCTTGTTATACCTCAGTCTATTTTTGTATAGCCTATTTGTCTTGAATCTCTATCCAAATTGCTATATTGTCTGAAAAACTCCTTGATGTAATGTCCTTAGACTCTCTGATACTATGTTTGTGTCTTTCGGCTTTTCCCGGTTAGGTGTCGCCACAGCGGAACTCCGGTCTGCTAATGATTGGCAGTTGATTTTTACGTACCGGCTTGCCAGGCCTGACGCACAACCTTCAACGAAGGTACGCCCATACATGCATGTCTCCACGCAGCAGACACTCTAGCTGAGAATCGAACCGGATAGCGTCTTACTGTGAGGCGACAACGCTACCGCAGCACCACCACCGCGGGTAGACTCTCTGATACTATAAGGTAATCAATTTCAGTTTTAAAATTGTTACTTTTATATGTCCATTGTTTGTTTTCCATATGTATATCTTAATGACCTTTACATCTGCCCCTTCTTTTCTCCTATGTCTTAAATCACAAAGTCTCCCACTACTATTACTTGCATATTCACACTAACATAATCAAGCATTTTCCCAAACATAATCACGCTCTGTTTCTGTAAACTATCTGCATAAAGTGTAATTACCCTATATATTTGGTTATTCCATCTTATGTCTGATATTAATATTCGTCCTAATACTACTAACAAGTAATCCAGAATCTCTATACATTCTTTACATAAAATTGCAATGCCTGAGCATTTTTCTTTTCTTATATTCCATATAACCTTGCCTTACCATAACATATTTATTTGCATTCTTTCTTCCTCTGTTGTTATTCTTATGTTTATTAATATTATGATATCCATATCTAGCAATCTAGACCACTCCAACACTCCTAACCCTCATTGGATATTCTTTATACTATTCACATTCATGTATAGTATCTCACACTGTGGAAAAGTTTCTATTGCTTTCATCCTTTTCGTTTTTTGCTTCCTCCTAAATCTATGTTTTTAAATTTGCTCTTTATTTCACTCTCTTTCCAATATGAGTTCTTTTGCATTTATCCCTCATCCATTCATCTTCCCCTTCATCATTTGAATTACTTAATTCTTCTTCTAACTCTCCTTCTTTTTTCCCTCATATATTATTTTATTTCCATTCTTATATCTTCTATTTTCTTTTTGTGTCTCTTCTATGGTATCTACTAAAACAATCTCTTTTTCTTGGTCTACGTTTGTTTCCTGTACATGATTCTCTTTAACATTACAGTCCATCCATAAATGTTCAATTTTGTTGCATTTTATAAATTTTTGCTCACATTTATTTGCTTCATGACCAACTTTACCACAAATGAAACATTTCTTTTTGCAACAAAAACACATCTATGGTTGACCCTGGTATTTGCCCAATCCCTTATTCTCTTCCACATTAATTATACTAGGCAAATCTATTATTTTGTCATTTTGCATTTATTTTCAATACCAAACCATATTCCCATCCCCCAGTCCATAAACATGTATTATCATAAATCTTTGTAATGTCCATTACATCTCTATACACACTTTTTAAATAGTCTTTTAGATTGTCTTTTTCAACTTCAGTATGAAACTGTATGAATACTCTTTTTTTAGCTTTTCTATTAAATGCTTGCACAACATGTAAGTTCCAAGGATTTTCATTCTTTCTTTTTTCATATTGTTCTAAGAGTTTTTCCATATACTGCGTTTCCTTGGAAAAAAGTCACAAAAAGTATCATTGTTAATACAAATAAATGCTCTTACCTCTCTGAGTTCAATACCCAGTGGTGAAATGATGCTGTCCCATACTTCATACCTATCAAGTTCCTTTTCTCTTTTGCTGCTTATTTTTACTCAATGCTTTCTTCTTACTTCTGTTTTCTTTTCTTTTCTCCTTTCACCTTCTCTTACTGTTTGTGCATATGATTTCTTTTTTCTTTCTTATTTCTTGAGCTTCTTCTTCTTGTATTCTGTCCATTGTTTCACCCCACAACAGTGTCTTTTCACTCTCTTGTTCACTCTGCTCAATTAGTTCTTTTAAATAAACATCCCACAACCCCCTGACTGGAGGGTTGTAACAACACACTCAGGTGTTGCAGCATCTGTTGCAAACAAATTTTGCTGAAATAACTCCCCTGAATCATAATACCCACTTCAACTCCTTCATTTTGCCTTTTAATCAACTCTCTTTCTCTTTCTGTTTTCCCTTCTCTATTCTCTTCACTCTGCTCAACCTCTGACTCATTATTTAACATATGGGCCAACCTTTCTGCTGTTCAATTAACAGGCATCACACATCTCCAATACCTGAAAAACATGTTCTTTCTTCTCCATGTTTGATTTTGTGGTATCTGCTTCTCCGAGATGCCTAACGCCAGGACCAGAAGTCAGGAAGTATAACACTGAATAGAGTCCCCAAACAAAAAGCGTAGGGAAAGTTCCCTGGTGCCCTGGCCAAATTTCCCCTATTCAGTATAATTAACCTCAGGTCTCCCATAAAAAAGGCCATTGGCATAGTGGGACTAACCCAGTCAAGAAGGTGGAAAAAAAGAAAGAAAGAGCAAGAGAAAGAGAGAAAGGAAATAAATTATATTCAGCTTCTTTTTAACTTTCTTATTTTGCTAACTCTAGCCAAAAGACTATATCTAATTGTTACAAAATTTCCATTGGAAAAAAAATCAGTGCAGATTTTTAGTTTTAAATCCACTTCTGGAATACATGTTAATAAACCAGTATACCACAGATATTTCAGTAAAACTCCCATGTGCAAGTTCTTTTTCACAGGTTGTTGTTGTTGTGCCTTTCGGCTTTTCCCGGTTAGGAGTTGCCACAGCGGAACTCCGGTCCACTAATGATTGGCAGTTGATTTTTACGTGCTGAGTTGCCAGCCCTAACGCACAACCTTCAACGAAGGTATGCCCATGCACGCATGTCTCCACGCAGAAGACGCTCTAGCTGAGAGTCAAACCGTTCAGCGTCTTACTGTGAGGTGACAACGCTACCACAGCACCACCACCGCAAAGTTCTTTTTCACAGGTAGCATTTAAAATTCATAGAAGTGCTATTGCATATACTCACCTACTTTGTAAAAGCTCTTACACTTATTTTTATTGCAGTTTAAGTTCAGGCATTCTCAACACTTAATTAAATGTTTTCTCTTTCCATGCTTGGCCACCCATTGTAGAAAGTCAAGTCTACTGTTTGTCTTTGGTGGTGGTTTCAGCGAATGGGTGGTACACTAGTTATTTTCTTGAGTTTGTTAGCGAAGGTACTGGAAAATGTGCAGGTTACTATAATGTCAGCAAAGAGTAAGGGACTTCCAGTTTATGGACTGTTGACAGTAATGCTATATATCTACTATATACACTGAGACATGGTAGAGGCAATTAATATGCAAGGATCCAATCAGCTGTAGTTAAGATTATCTTTGTGGACACACTATTAAAGAAAAACAACACATCTGGAATTAGATGCAAATACAAATATGATGCCAAAACTGAGATGCTACATTACAAAACATTTTAGTTTCTGATATGTCATATTTCTTTATTCTTGGTTATATTTGATATTTTAATTTAACCTCTTATTTTTTATTTTTGTTTCAGTCTTCCCATTCACTCCTCTCTCTCAGCCTCTTCCTGTATTTTTTCTTTTACTCTTCAACACTTTCCTTTATATTTATTTGTCAGTAATTTACAGTTTTTCTTCCCTTACTACCATCTTCTTTTTCCTTCCCATGTGCCACCACTTTCCCTTTCTTGACTCTTCGTAATTATCCTTTTCATCATGTTCCTTATTCCTCCTCCTCCTTTCTTTTCTTGTTTTTCTCTTTTCAACCACCCCTTTTCTTCCCATTTACATTCCTTTTTTTATCTTTTTTTTGTATATTGTTCTTGTATATTTCTCATATTCCTATTTCCATTGCATACAATATTTCATAATAATACTTCCTGCACAACTGTAATGCATCAGCTAAAAAAAGAAACTTAAGAAAGTTAAATCTGATACTTTAACTGTCTGGTTGGACCAGACATACTGCTGTACCTCTTGATGAATCATTGGACCTTCTGAATGCATTGGCAGCTCCACTGGATGCCAGTAAGTCACTGCCCCTTAATATGTACAGCACAACCAATCAGAAGGCTGCCTCTGCTTCAGAGAGGGGAGTCAAGGCCAATTATTTCAGAGGGACGTGACGGCATTCTTCAGATTCTGGTCAGACTTGAAGCCTCAGGTTACCTCATTGAAGAAGTATGTCAGGAATCATATCCTCCTCATTTTGTACAAGCTCATCTTCCTTCCAAGGAAAAAGCAGAAGACTAAGCATGTCTGTTGTTCTCCCCTACTGTCAGGGGTCCTGAGAAGGAGTGTTTGATTTTTTCTCAAGGTCTGTTTAAAGCTTTAGTCTCTCTTAACCCCCCTGGGTTCTTTTCTTATGCTCCGCCTCCTTCTTCCTTCTCTGAAGAGACATAGAGATTTTTTCTTCAGATGATGAAGATTTAGATTCTGAGGGGGATTCCTTGGCTTACTCCTTTCAAATTTGCTCACCTGTTGGGTATGAGTCTGATGATGATGACACTATGTCCCCAAATTCTATTTAGCGGAGCTTTCCTTTGGGGACAAAGTGTTAAAGATGATGTAACATGTTCAGAATAGTGTAGGCTATAAACACAAGGTTCTAATCCATGGGAAGGTAAGCAGGTATCAGATATGCAAATAATCTATTATGATCTTATGTACATGGGAGTTCTGAAGCCATCTACCATCCTACCTGTTATATTTGTTACTGCTTCTATGAACCCAGAAACTCAGCCTCCTGCCCCCATGAAGCCTGGCAGATTGTATAACACCCCAGACTCACACAAATGTTTGTATAAGAACCCCTTGTCTGACCTTCTCTTATTTCCAGGTAATCTGATAAGCCTACTGAACAACTGCCTTCTACCAATGTCATTTCTAATGATAAGGATAGTAGGGCTATTGACATGTATGGCAAAAAAGGTCTGTGCCTTCTCTAACCTTGCCTTCTGTGTTCTCAACTATCAGACATATGACTAGGTATCTCTTGCGTTTGTTGGGAGACCTTGGCAAACCTTCATCTGATATTAATTATTCTGAAAAGATAATTTCTGCTATTTTATATTAAATTCTGCCATCCGAAGTTGGAAAACATTCTATTTAATATTACCACGATGCAGTGACGCCTCTTCCAGAACAGCTGTTACCATGTTTTGAGGAGAATTTCCTATCTTAGGTTTTAATACATTCCAGAGAATGTCAAATCCAAAATGTAGATGCCTCTTTGGATGCAGGTACTCTCTTTGGTCTTGTTGCTGCTGACAAAACTCTTCAGGAGAAGCCAAATTATACAAGACTTTAAGCAAATCTTTCTCTCTCCTGTTCCCAGCTTTCAGACAGATTACCCTTCTAAGGCTGGTCCCTTTTTTTAATAAAGAGCAAAAGCCGCCATGCCCCCGGCGCAAAAAAAAGGCTAAAAGATATTCAAAAATTCAAAAAGAGATCTCAAGAGAAACCAAAGCAATAGTTTAAAAATTCTAACTCCCCCTTTCCTAACAAACCAGCCTCCTTGTGACTATATGCCTCTGCCTACCACCCACCTTCCTTACTTCAGTCTGCCTCTTACCCCTTTATCAAAGAAGCTTTCTCTATCCTTTCCAGATTGGGAATCAATCACCTCAGGCAATTGGGTTCTTTCAATTATTCACAGTGGTTACAAGATGTCATGGCTTTCTCTTCCACATAGTTCAGGCATTCCTCTAGTTCCACCTTAATCCTGCCAATTATACAGAGTTGTTTCTTTAGGTTACGTAAGACGTATTCCTTCTCCTTTAGCACAGAACCTTTCCTTGTTCCCAGAAAATGGGAAAATGGAGACCCATTCTGGATTTCTCACATTCAGCTTATCCTTAATTGTTTGAAAATTGAAAATGCATACCTTCCAGTCCCTCCTTCCTATTATTCTTTCTCAAGCAATCTTGGTAGCCTTGGATTTAAAGGATTCTTACCTTCATATCCCAATCCACCTGAATCACAGGAAGTTTTTAATGTTCTCTGGTTTACAATATCACCTTCAGTGTTGTACTTTGTCCTTTGGGCTTTCCACTGCCCCAGGGATATTCCCAAAGTGCCTAGCACCTGTTGTTGCTTTCTGCAGACTTCAGGGAATACAGATTTTCCCTTACTTAGATGACCTGTTCCTTCTGACTCTTACAAGAAAAAAGGTCTGGGGTTCACCCTAAACCTCAAAACGTCTAGTCTGGTTCCCTCCCAGGATCTAGTGTTTCTGGGTTGCAGGTTCAATTCATTGTCAATTACCAGATTTCTTTCTCTGGACAAGATTATGCTCCTAAAGGAATGCTTCTGATCTCTTTCCACTTTTCATATGACCTTAGCAAGAGAGAGAGATTTTTTTAGAATCCTTGAGTTTATAGCCAGCATTATTCTGATGATTCCTTGGAGTGATATTACATATCTATTGGGCACAACATTGCCATCCTCTGAGCTTTCCAATTCTTCTCTTACCATTCACCAACATGGAGTTTCATTGGTGGATCAATCAGATATCACTCAGTCCACCCCATCCTCTGAGCTTTCCAATTCTTCTCTTACCATTCACCAACATGGAGTTTCATTGGTGGATCAATCAGATATCACTCAGTCCACCACTGCCATTTCTGGTTTCTTACCCTAGCCAAGACCTTTACACAGATGATTCAGACCTGAATTGGGGAGCGTATCCTATGAATGTACAAGCCCAGGGTGTTTGCTCTTGTTCCTGAAAGAAAAGGAAGGACCATATAAATATCAGAGAAATATAGGTGGTGATTCTAGACTTACAATCCTTGCATTTCCTCTGGTCTCCAGGTCCTCTCTGAATATTTACATTCAATACCACTGTTATGTCGTACATGAACAAATAAAGCAGGACAAGCTCCTAATGCAATTGCAAACTTAAAATGAAAGCTTGAAGCACAGACAAACAGCACAACCTCTCCTTGCTAGCCATTTATATTTCCTCAGAGAGCAATTCAGTGGCAGATTATGTGAGCAGATCTCATGCAGACCCTCATGAATGGATGTTAAACAGAGAGTTCTTCCTGTTGATAGTATGTCATTGGGGTACTCTTTAGACAAATCTCTTTGCCTCCAATCAGAACAGTCAGCTCAGACTATTTTGGTCCAGAATTCTATGCCCAAATATTTGGAAAGAGGATATATTGTCTTTTTCCTGAAAAGAAAGATGCCTGTACACATCCCCACCTCCTCATAATTCCCAAGTTTTCTCAAAATCAAGAAAAGCAAGCCAAAAACCTTGCTGGCATCTCCTGTTTGACACAGTTAGCATTGGTTCTGCCTTCTATTCCATCTGGTCCATGGTGGTCATCGCAATTTACCTCACAGGATGGACTTACTTACATAGCAAAATGGCTCTCTAATTCATCCAAACCTACAAACTCAGAATCTAACCCTTTGGATAATCAGATTTTGATCCCTTTAGGCACCTTTTGTTCTATGGACATGCTACAGGTGTTACAGAAAGGTAGAAAACCTGCTACTAGACAATTCCATGTTTCCAAATGAAAGAGATGTTCTATTTGGTATGAGAAAAAAGTTAATAACTCTTATCTAGCAGGTATACCTGATACTGTTTTTTACTTGTGTAAGTTATTTAATTCAAGCCTGGCACAGTCTTTTGTTAAAGCTCATTTGTTACCCATTTCTGCTAGCCTTCCTTTTATCCACCTTGGTCTTCAAATTTTGAGGTCAAACAGATTTTAAAGGGTATTCTTTACCTAAGGCCACCTAGGAAATCTATTCTTCTTTGGGACTTGCATTAAATCTTAGATAAACTAACCCCTTTTTTTGAGGTTGCTTCCTCTGATTCTTTGAAGTTTTGTACTTGGAAGACTGTCCTGTCAGTGGCTTTTATTTCTGCCAAAAGAGTAAGTACACATGGCCTCTCCTCCCTTTTTGTTTCTGTTTTTTTTTTTTCTCTACATGCTTAAATTGGTTATTGTGCTGTGTATTATCTATTAAACCAGACTGTTAACCTCGCCACATTTTTCCCTCCCCTCAAAACAGAAGAGAAAGCATTTTGCACTCTTTAGATGTTCTCAGACAACTTAGATTTCATCTTAACAAGACTGAGTCTATAAGAAAATCAGACCAAATTTTCATTCCCTTTCAGGACAAGAAGTTGAGTCTTTCTGTCACCAAATAAACAATTTCCAAATTAATATACCTAGCCATCTGCTTTTGTTATTCCTACCATGGAAAGGAGCTTCCAGGTTTGGTTAAGGCCCAATCTACCTGAGCAGTTGCTTTTCAGGGTGCCTTTTTAGAGGACTACACTCTAGATCCATTTTAGAAGTTGGTACTTGGTCTTCTGTATATATCTCTACTACAAGATTGATGCCTTCTTCTAGAGCTAGAGCTGGATTCATTAGGTCCATCTTACAAGGTATTTTAGATTCCAGCTCAAATCTTTATTCCTCACCCTTGAGACTTAGAAAGTTTTGGGACTCTTCTGACTTGTTAGGAATAATGCAGCAATGATTGTAGGAAAGACATATTACAATTGTGTAAGAACTTACTATAAGAGTTGATGTCCAACTGATCACTCTTGCAGTATTACATCCCTCCCTCTTTCTCACTTCTTTTTCAGGTTTCTGTTATTGACCAAGGGACATCCTTTCCTTCTCCCCTCCTCTAGCTGACATGTACTTTTGGTGGCCTCTTTTCTTTTTTGCCTTGCTGGTTTTTGGTCTAAGGCAAGAAAATTCTGAGGTACTTTGTGCCTATAAGTTCCTTATGTACCACATAGCCTTGGCATATTTTGGACATATTTTGTGCTGTGACTGCTAGCAAAGTGCTTTGGAATCATGGCCAGATGTACAATTATCCCTGGTGGGATATCCCACTTGTTAGTAATACTGCAACAATGATTAGTCAGACATCTGCTGTTATGGTAAGCTCTTGCACAACTATACTTTGTAAATGTGTGTTTTAATGACTTTGACATGAATTGTACAAGTTCACTGAAAATTAATTGAGCCTTTGTGCATGAAGCATTTACACTATACTAGACTACAGTTTTATCCCAGCAAACAAGTGTAAGCTTCTGCATATTTGAAGGGATATTTCAGAGCTACATAGTTAAGGCTCCTTTACATAGTACAAGCAGAAACCCATAATTCAAAGTGGAAATGGATGATAATAAAACAGGGAGGAGGCTTACATAACACGGAGAGACTGAGATTTTGGATGCAGACCTTTAAGAAGAATAATAATAATTATACAGAATATTATATTCATAAAGTAGCAGAAAGTATTCTAAGAACTGAGCCAACACGGGAATGGAGAAAGGAGATTCTTCTGCTAGAGATGACTGCAACTAGGGATACAGACAATAGGCATGAGGGGGCCTGAAATTATTGGAGAAAACTGCAAAGGAACCAAGGGATTGGGAGCAAATAACTGGACAGGAAAAGGTAATAGAATGGGAAGATGCCAAGAATTTATTTGGACTGCAGGTTAAAGATTACCTTCCCTAGACAAAGAGAAAGAAATAGGGGGGGGTCCTAAGCAAAATATTAGCACTGGTAGAGTTTTTAGTAGAATCTAGAACAGAAGCTGCTGTTACAAAAGGGATAATTGGCAGAGTATACAAAATATTGTGTGATAGCTATAAGAATCAATGAGAGGAGGTTAGAAAGGATTGGGAAGAGAGACTGGATAAGCAATTCACAAAGAAACAATGGGGGATATATGTTTGTCTCCCAAATATGCAATAAATTCTAGAAGATTTTAGATTTTTGCTTGGAAATGTTTACCCCAAGTAGTCTCCAGAGAATTTTTCCTCAGGTTGACAGCAAATGTTGGAGCTGTGACTGGGAAGTAGGAGGTACTTGGGAACACATTTTCTGGGAGTGTAATGAGTTGGCAGACTTTAAAAATTCCCTGCAGACTATTCTGTCTGAGATACTGGGTGAGCAAATTGGTGTAACTAGGGAAATGATTTTTCTGCGCTATGAGACAGAATCGGAATTGCCTAGACACAGTAAGGCCTTGCTGAGTAAAATTATGGTGACTGCCAAAAAAGCAATTACTGGAAAATGGAAATCAAAGTCTAAACCAACTGTACCAGAAGTCATGAATATAGTAAGGGAGATAAAATGATTGGAATTGGGAAATTTAGAAAAGGGTAGAAGCAAATTTCATGGGAAAATGGGAACTGTGGGAAAATACATACAGTGAAGGAATGAGGTTTAAAAGAAGGCAGGATTTGAATGAGCTATGTAATGTTTAACTGAAAATGATTGGGTAGATTATAAGTGATGTATAATGTTTCCAACTAAAATTATTTCAGTACGGTCCGTGATGTAAAATACTTGCAAATGGGACTATGTCAATATGGTTTGTTTTCATTTATATGATTGCTTATGTCATAAGTGATAATTTAATAAAGATGCTTCTTGTTAAAAAAAAAGTGCAAGCTTATGCATCTGTGCAAATGTCATATTTATTCAGACAGTGGCAGGAAAAGAGATTTGAGACCCAGTGAACAGCAGAGTGGGGAGAAGGGCTGACACAAGCACAAGGTTTCCACTTTTCCTTGATGTGCTGTGACTGCTAGCAGTGGCAGTAAGGTGCTGCTGGCAACTCAGGCATTACATCTATTCTATGGACCACGTTTATGTTTTTTACATCATAAGTAATAAAAACAGTCACTACAGCTCATGTGAGATGCACATATCAGTGGTGCCTGCTTCTTAACTTAACAATCACTTAGCAAAAAGGACAGAATACACTATATTTTAATATTTACTTTATGTATATTATCCACAAAATGTTAACAAATAAAGGACTGCCCGTTCATTGTTTACCATGAATGCAGCCAGCTTGCCTTGTATAGTGTACTTATGTATTAAATGCTGCTTCCTTGTAAATCTCCTACATGGACTTTTACCCTGACATCACAGTTGCAAACAGGCATTATTTGGGTGCACAGTCTGCAAAAATACAAAAAGTTAGAACACATATGTTTGCTTTGGTTTGTAGTCAAAACATTGGCTCACAAATGATCAGAGTACAATGCAAAGAGGAAAAAACTTTTACAAAAAGATTTCCAGATCTCTATTTGAGGTTTTTTTTAACCACCAGACCCCTACTTTACCTTCCCTTTAATGATCTGCAATTCAGAATTTAGTGATTCAGTATTTTGAATTATTAGTTTCTTCATGTGATGTTTTAAGATGGTCATTATATAAATAGTCCTGAAAGACATGGTCACTGTATGATTTTATGTTATAAAATACCAGATGCAGTGATCTGCCAGCTCAGAGGTGCAATTAGCAATGTTCTACCGCTCTTGCTTTGGTCATCACCCAAAGCAACTGCCATTTGAAGGGCAACTTACTATTGCTGCTGGAAGTCCAATTCCAATCCTAAGATTGATTTGCACACTGATTATTCCAGTGGGTGTCAGATGATGTAACATCAGCCTGAAAGGCTGCGCTATTGGTCACCAGTTTACAACTCACCAAGGAGCCAACTTGCCAAGTACAACTCAATAGGGTTAAATTTCCTGACAGCTGTCTTGCATAGGAAATCACTGCCAGTGCATGTTCTAAGTGGACTTCCTGACGTCTGTCTTGCATAGGAAATCACTGCCGGTACATGTTTTAAGTGGATATTGGGCAGTGATTTCTTTCTTTGGAGAGATTTGGTAAACTCCCTGGCAGCTGTCTTGCATAGGAAATCACTGCCGGTGCATGTTCTATGTTCTAAGTGGACTTCCTGACAGCTGTCTTGCATAGGAAATCACTGCTGGTGTATGTTCTAAGTGGATATTGGGCAGTGATTTCTTTCTTTGGAGAGATTTGGTAAACTCCCTGACAGCTGTCTTGCATAGGAAATCACTGCTGGTGCATGTTCTAAGTGGACTCCCTGGCAGCTGTCTTGCATAGGAAATCACTGCCGGTGCATGTTCTAAGTGGACTCCCTGACAGCTGTCTTGCATAGGAAATCACTGCCGGTGCATGTTCTAAGTGGATATTGGGCAGTGATTTCTTTCTTTGGAGAGATTTCTTCCTTCTTTATGTCATTGGAACTGTGGACTTTGTATATATATATGTTTGGGACATTTGAGGAGTCTGCCCCTAAATGGTGTGCTGCAGGGGTGGCTTGCCCCACTGCAAAAATGTCTTACATTTAATTTTTCATGAGGGTAATTTGTTGAGCAGTTGCGAGCAAGCTAGTTCCTCAGGGGATTTATAGCTCAAGGACTTGTACTAGAAGCCAAGCTAAAATCAAGGAAATATAGTGATTCAGGATTTTTCAGGAATTGTACAGGAGTATATGAGTATGTATGTATGTATATATATATATATATATATATATATATATATATATATATATATATATATATATATATATATATGGGTAGCCTTCAGAATGCCGAAATTCAAAACTTTCAAACCCATATGATCGCAGACCATATGTTCGAAGTTTTAAAATACTGACATTCTGAACTGGAAATTGCATACAGCGTGGATAGGTAGATTTCCCTTGCTCTTGCTGTAGTGCAATCTCGGACTTGGTATATTTAAGTAGGGGGTATGCAGGGCGCAGCCCCCCACGTGGGGGTGCATGAGGGCAAAGCACCCCCATGCTATGCACAGTTTAATGTGTGTTTTTTTTTTTATTTTTACGAGTCTAGTTCACATTTTCAGACAGTCAAATGTTCGATCATATGATCTCGGCCACATGAATTTCGAACATTTGAGCATTTGGTTATGTGAAATAGACCTATATATATATATATATATATATATATATATATATATATATATATATATATATATATATAAACTCATTAAATTACTGTTAGCCATTGGTGGACTTCTCATTCCATTTTCTTTGCTTTGGAATTTATAACTACTTTTTAAAAGAAAAATACTGGTTTATCATATTGGCTTTTTCACCCAAGCATGACCAGTCATAGAGCTGTGTGGCTAGCCTTATAAACTGAACTCCAGGTTCCTTTTAAAATTCTGAAGACCTTAAGTAAGATTTTCAGAATAGCAAGTGTGAAAGTCTAGATTATGGGAATGTGCACCAAGTCTGAGTTTGTGGTTCCTTGAAGTATTCCTCTTGCATAAAGGTGCAATAGCCATAGAGCTACATGTACAAGAAACATCAACATGCCAGGGCAGCCCTCCACATGGGAGAATGTTGGAGATGAAGCTCTCTTGCAAAATGCTTCTGTGACACTACAGCATGCTTCAAGCTTCATTGCATTTCCCCTAGGCAATCACAGATTACTTTTTATAGCTGCAATAATGATCTTGAACATTTGAAATGGATTCATGAACTTCTATCATTTAAACCAGCTATAGTCTTCATCTGGAATATTATTTATTATTTGTGTAATAAGTAACTTTTGTAAGTAGTAGAATGTGTGCAGTTGTCAAATGTCTATGCTGTTATGTATATTTGTTTACTGTCTGTGTTTTATTATTTATTTACTTTATTTACTGGCATTTGTTTTCTGAACAGAGTCTCAGAGATTTTAAGTTACATGACATTCATACCTCTCAGTTGTCTCCAGATTTTCACAGAATGTCAAGATTGTTGTCTCATATTTTTTTGTCTGCTCCTCATAACATTTTTGGTTTTCTGGCAAATAATAGAGGATTGAAGTAACTGAACAGTGACAGGCATTTGAGTTTCAGACATGATAACGCAAACCTGTTTATTCTATCAACTTTCTAAGTTTTTAAGAGCAATATTTAAAATCTGTCCCTATTTTTGGGCTGTTTTCCCATTTATTTTTGGTTTTGTACAGACTTCTGGAGCTAAGAAGATGAGAGTTATGATGTCATTTCAATTGTGACCAGACGACTTACTTCAGAAATTACATTCAGGAACATTTGAATATATGGAAATGTTGCAACTAATTTCTTTATTTATTCCTCTCAGGTCTCCTGGAAAGTGTTTTGAGAATTATCAGAGCACACAAGCGTTGTAAAACACACAGTGCACATTTCTTTCATTTTTATAACATCATGTACAAAGGCTTATTGAGAAAAATAGTGATCATCTCTGGAGAAAATATCTAAATAAGTTCAAATAAATATAAACAGTAAGTAAATTTTATCCATCTTTCATATTATGTAATTTCTATTACAATTTAAAGTAGGTTTGTCTGTTGTGATAAAAGAAAAGATCTTACACAGATAATATAGCTTGTTACTGCAGACTGCTTCCTGGCTGAATAATTATTTTATTGGCATTGGTCTTAAGCGGGAATGGATTAGCCTGACCCTCACATGTAATGTTTTAGTGCATTAGGGACCCTAGAGTAAAGTGGAATCTTGAAGTTCTGCGGTATCTGGCAAGCATTCTTTAGTGAGTTAAACAAGTTAAGTTTTATATCATTGCAAAAAGTTACAACACTACAGATTTTATATCTAATTTGTGTTATTGCAAATTAAAGATGAAGTTTGCAAAAGATTATGATTTTAATTAAAAGACTGGAAAACTAAATCTGAAGAGCTGCAAAGTTAAATGTGTAGAACACTCATGCTTATGGTTGAAAACAGGCACATAGTTCTGTTCATGTTACTGGCACAATATTGTTGTATAAGCCACACTGTTCATGAAACTCCCAGCACAGTATTTTTCACAATGTGTATAACTGATGTAACACAATACCACAGCATTAATTATATTTTAGGGCAGAATTTACTAAAGTGAACACCTCCAAACAGTATTCCAAGCATGGAGGGATAACTCATGCTTATACAAAAAATTGTGAATGCTAATCTACCCAGGCTTATGTATGAGCTTCATTAGATTTATGTTAGCCATTAGTAGCTCTAAACTGCCTAGTACATTTTTTTCTATGGTTTCTAGGAAAGAGAGGGGCTTAGTCATAATACTTATTTGCAGAATTAGCTGTTATACAATGGTATGATGTTTTTCATTAAATAAGAAGATAATTAATGTAGAAAACAACACATTTTGATGAGGGATACTTCCATGGTGCTCTGTTTCACTGTACTGACTGAGTACTTATTACTGCTATGCTCTATTTCCTCATTAAAAAGCTAGCAGCCTTAATCACTATACAACATCTGCCAATGTTGTGCTTTGCAATTATGTGCATATGTTTTACTGTATACAATTACTGATTGTCTTTGCTCCAAATGAGTATCGTACACTGACATCGCTGCCTTGTACCACAAATAACTGTATTGTTGTTTTCTGTGTCGTATCTGAAAATTACTGTATTCTTTATTTGTTTGTTAATTGTCTGCAAATTGATCTGGGTCATGGATTATAAAAGTCTGACAAGAAGCCCACCTACCCAGTTGTGAAGATAGGTAAAGGCTGCCAGCCTAGCCAGACAGAATTCTGTAGATAGTTCTGTCATTTGCAAATATTAATGTAAGCCACAGGCTTGTTCTCTTAAATGTAAAAAGACTGCATTAGATATTGAACTGTGAAAATGTAACAGCAGTGCACTCTGCTGTAAGAAAGCTAAGTCAAGCATTTTATGACTGTCTTTGATGTCAAAATTCTGAGATGATATGTCTAGAGGGAGGCATCCTGACTATTGTTTTAAGACCAGAGTTAATGGCTAGAATTTGCATGTATAAATGTTCTTTATTGCGCTGGTTTCTGACCAGGTGTAAAGAATGTAAATGTAGTTTCTGTTAACCTGGGAACACCAGAGAAGTGTGAAGAATGATGTAATGTGAAGCAGCTCTGCGTTATCAGTTTAAAGAGAGACATTCAGACAGCTCAGAGCATTTTGTCTTTTGAACATCCAACATCACTAGCACTGCTGTGCTCTATATGTAAGTTATTTAGAACTGTGTTTTCTCTTAGATATAGCTAGGAAATGGGAAGATTAGACTAGTTTTGTTTTTCTGTGATGTCAAGCCTTTTCTACGGTATTATTTTAAGTATTTCTCTGTGATCTCTGAACTCTTGACTAGCACTGTGTAGTAAGAAGTATTGCCTTGTGTTTTTATTATTTATTATTAAATATTTTTAAACCTTTCAACTGTGGCTGTTTTATGTAGAGTTAATTTAAGCTCTAGAGTACATTGCATGTATATAGTGATACTGTACCTAGTCACTCTAATAAGCCTTGACTGTTCAGTCACACTTACCATTTGGATAATAATATTGCACAGTAATAATTGGACACTCTTCATAAGGGCCTTTGAGTAGTTGATAAATATTAGCTGGGTGGTGGCAGTGATTTCTACTGTGTAGTCTGGGTAAAAGGGGCACAGCTGGAGAACATGTGCCAGCCTCCCCCAGGAGTGTCTGTGTGGTTGTATATAACTCTTATCTCAAAGTGTGTGTGTGTCAGCTACTTGGGCAGAGACACAAAGCACTGGCTGGACAGAGAGGGTGCTGGAGTTTTTAGCTTGCCCACTAGGCTGAGATCTGGACCCTACAGCTGTGCCAGTGGGGAGTCTTATTGGGGATCTGGAGAGAAAGGGAGAAACCAGCCCCAGACTGACTGTGATATCTGTGTGCTCGTAAGGGAAATTGTACTTTACTGTGTGTGTGTATTTATTATCCTATCCCTATTTGGACGCCCCTCACCGGTATTAGTGGTGAGGATTGAGGCTCCTTGATTGTTTGGCCAGTGCACAGGCATCACACCAGTTATCAAAGTATATAAATAAAATACATAAATAAATAAACATGTGACTGTATACAAAATAACTATATAGGTAGCTAATGCTCCATGATTTCAAAAGTATTTTCAGTGGTGGTATGCATATTTTATTTACTTAGAAGCTGGTAGTTTGCATATATATATATATATTCCTAAAATGATCCAAAAAATATAAAACAAACTTGTCTAATAGTGATCACCTGGCCAGATGGTCAGTTTTCCAACAGCCACAGCAATTTATGCAGAAAAGGGATGGACAAACACAAATATATTGCAGACTTCAGAGCCCCCAAAACTTTACATAACACAAAGGCAAAGGAATGTAATTCTGAAACTTACAACATTTGCAGTATATACACTCACTGTAGATGAATACCTAGTGAAATCACCCACATGATCAGAGCATTACTGTAACAGTGACTTGAGTGACAGAGAGAATGACTCTGCTCAGCACAGAACAGAAACTATTAAATACGTCATGCCAACAATGTGGAGATGGAGGTTTATGCAGTTGCTCATGTTTAATGTTTGTCAATGATCCTGGCTGCACAGAGGAGAGGAGAAGAATTTTTAGGGATTGACTGCAGCTGAGGTCCACAAGTCAGAATAATGACTGACCCTACAGACAGAAAATGGCACTGTGTACCTCACCCCCTACAAAATGTCAGCTGATATACAAAAAATGGAACTGTGGTCAGAAAAGCAGGGGCATACAAGACAGTGTACAATAGGGACTACATGAATGCCAGAAGGAAGATAAGAATGACAAGTTCATGGCAGAATGGAGGCCTGTGCTGCTACCATTTTAATATTGTAGAGCACCATTGTTGCATGTGGAGTTCAGATGTGCTAAATATGCAACACATTCACAAAAGAATGTCTATCTGTGCCCTCTGAGAGGTCCCTGCTGACAGTGAGCACTCTGACATAAACTGAGTGTCCACTTTGCCAAGGTACCCGCTGACACCCACAAATTATAGTGTGGTGAGGTATACAGTTTAGTTACAAACTGGATGCAGACTCCTGTACTTTCAAACCAACATTATCATTGCAGGTAAAAAATGTTTTTAACAAATGGGGCTTAAAAACGAACAGGTTGTATTTTCTCAGCTTGCTCCACTAATGTATACTTGCCCCATAGATTGGTGCAGTAACAGGGATCACTTTCATGGAACTGAATGTAGATGAATGACCACCAGTAAAGGCTTACACAATTCCATATCTGCAGAATCCACATACGGAAGGGCAGAAGCCTAATTATGGAAACTCAGTAATAAAACTGGGGAAAGTAATGTGAAAATATTCAGTTACAGTAATTAGCCAAAGGGGATAAGTAGTGTGATGTCTCTCTCTTCACCACCCCCCCACACACACACCTTTTGCATGAAGTCTAATTTTTGTCTTCAGATTTCACTCAGAGGAAATACTGAGTGAACTGCAGAAAATGTCTAGTGTGCAACATTCCTGTACATCAAATATGAGTAAGTTATAAAGGTATATAATAATTTCCTTTTACATCAAATGTTAGGATAAAGACAACTTACCGATCATAAGACAGAAAACTAAAGTGTACTCTGAGACAGAGAAAAAAAATCTAAAATTTGTTATTTATCCTTTATAAGGAATGTTGAGGCTCAGAAAACTATAGATACTTATGTAACAGTGCTAAATAACCATTCAAAGACTTTAGTGGTTTCATGATATGCTGATCAGAGAAAGATTTATATGTGGCATTAAAAATGATCAAGTATGAAGATACTATTGAGACAATAAGAAGTTACTTGAGATAAAGAGGATATCAGCAGGGTGAGTGAGATAGCAAATATGCAGTTAAAAGGACTTGCTGAGGAATCGGAAGTATACAAAATTAAAACTGAGACTGATAATGATGTGAAGACAGACTGCAGATTAAAGAAGCATAATAATAGCTAGGAAGACATATAGCATCCAGGATGGAACAGAAAGTGGCCAGAGAGTTAGAAATAAAGCCTCATACTAGGTGTGATTAAAAGCAAACATGTGTCACTTGGTTTGAATGCCACTGAATCTAAAAATAAAACAGAAGGTGAAATATCTGTTGGTCTAGCAAAAGTGCAGATGCAGTGTACTGAGAATACTTTTTGTTCTGAAAAGCTTAAAATTCAAGGGAAATACATTTAGTTTAAGATAGACACTGGAGCAGAATGCAATATCTTAGAATCTACATTTAAAGCACCGAATATGAAAAGTGTGGTATGTAAATCAGCATGTACCATACTGATATATTCTGGGCATAAAGTAATGGGAGTGGGTCAGACTTTGCTTACTTATGAGCGCAAGCATCAGAAATATAAAGTCATACATCAGACTGTCTTTGGAAAATACAGCAACTCAGCCAATATCAGTCTCTTGACATTTGTGAATCTTGGTATTGTGAACAGAAGTCACAGGAAGCAGAGTAGTTTGCACAGTACTTTAGAAACCACCTGAAATGCCTACATGAATGGCTGTTTGAAAGGTAGCAACTCATAATTCTCAACTGTCCAGATTTTTGCAGAATATCCAGATTTTTGCGTTATATTTTTAATCTGTTCCTCATAAAATTTGTGGTTTTCTGATAAATCACAGAGGTTTGAACTCACTAAATAATTACATTCATTTGAGTTTCAGACTTTACAGCCTTCATAAATTGCATGCTAATACAAAACTGCTATTCTTGCAACTTTCTAAGCTTATAAGAACAATATTTAAAATCTGTCCCTATTTTGCACCTTTGCCCACTCCCCACCCCCAATTATTTTAGGCCTGCCAAGATTTCATATGCAAAGAAGTTGAGAGGTATGCAGAAACTTCAATGTTTCTTCTAAGCAGTTATAGTAAGTTCCTACTAAGGCTAGTCAACATTTAGTTACTAGTACATCACTGAATAATAAATAAGTTACCAATAAACAAAAAAATGATGATGTTTAACTGGAATGTTCCAGAATTTAACCCAAATATTGCATAATCAGAATATGACATTGATGATGTTTTGCAGAAATGTGCATATTTATGTGTTTCATTATTCAGTTTGACAGGGGAATACCATATGAAAGTGTCTCCAGTCGCAGTACCTGGAATTCATGCAACAGGAAGAATAACTCTAACATTTAAGCAAAAAGTATTGCAACAATGAAAAGAATGAGAAATGTAGATGTGATTAGCTATAGTTATGAAGCAAGATCAGATTAGAATTTACACAGAATTTTAATTTGAGGAAAGACTATCCATTGCAGACAGTTGAAGAGTTTGTTTCGTCTGTACTTAATACGAAACATTTTGTGTACTAGATGCTAAGTAAGGCTTTTGGCACATCAAAATGGATGAAGCCATTTCTAATCTCTTTCCCTTCAAAACAGCACTTACACTTGAAATGTATGCATTTACATTTGGCATTTTATCAGAACTAGACTTATTTTAGAAAGTAATTGTACACACAGTGTAATGTTTAAATATTGTAGTTAATATAAAAGTTGATCTGCTAGCCCAGAAGATAACAAATAGAAGTATGTGTCAAGGCTAATTAAGCTTTTGGACAGATTAAAGTAGAAAGGTCTGAAAATAAACAAGATCAAATACACACAAAAACCAATGAAACAGTAAAGGTGAACTAAAGAAAACAAATAAAAAAGTCAGCATAAAACCAAACACATTTTATTAACCAAATTTATTCATAGAGACGAAAGCGCTTACTGAATAAGTTTGGTTAATAAATTGTGTTTGGTTTTATGCTGGCTTTTTTATTTATTTAAACAAGATCAAATGTCAGAACCTGGTCCCATGGCTCAAATGGATAAAGCTTTGACTATTCCCCAGACAGTCCATGTTCAGCTTACAGCACAGGGATTGGAGGAAACAGGCAGCGGAGGATGGGAGTGAGTGTTTAATGCTGGCTTGCCAATCCTGGGGGAGGGAGGCTGCCTAGGATCACTGAAGTAGCAGTATTAAGAGCCTGATGAACTGCATGGTGCAAGCAGTATACTGCATGGAAGGGATGTTATACTTGGGCAGAAGCACACATGTGCTTCCCTAAGGCAGCCATTGTGGAATTTGCAAGGCCTCCACAGGGTGGTGAGGGTTAGGCATGGCACACTCCCCTGTAACACTAAGATGCTGCACCAGTGTCCTCAATTTCCTTCATGGTCATGGATCGAGTTTAGCCTAGGGGAGGTTAAGGCAGGCCCAGTAGATCCCTTGAATGAGGAGAGAAGGTAGTGGCATTTGATGGCCAGCTGTGAGGAGGTAGGGGAGAAAAAAAGTGTAAATGTCAGACATCTGAATGATCTTAAATATATGGGTTATTTTTTAACACCAGAAAGCCTGAAGCCAGATTTGGATTAATTCACTGATATAGTAAGCATGGAAATAAATCAGCTGTTATATTTCTTGGAAGGGTAAAAAATCTGTCAAAGTTCATTCCCAACTTATTAGATATTGCAAGACCTCTGAGAAAAGTGCTAAAGCATAATGTGCTTCTGGTTTTTAGTGAACAAAAAAGGCTAAAACAATGAAATTCTGAAAAAGCTTCTTACAGAAGCATCAATAAATAAGTAAAATTATATGTCACAGCAAGCTGTGAATCCAGACGACAGAGAAAAGTTCAACATAAACACAAAGAAGGTGCCAACAAATAGAGAAAAAGATGCTAGCTGGTGTTTATGACTGTGAGAACTTTCCTGTGTAATCTACACCCAAATAATAGCAACTAAAACACCTAAGCACACAAAAATGCATTTCCAAGTAAGCAGCAATAGCATGATTGTCAAATACTCCTAAACAATTATTTTTTTGCAGGGGACAAGAACCCTGTACCACTACATGTAGAGACTTTACCCCTCCCCATCTCTGCTTCTCTCCATATATATCTATCTATTTTTTTTTCACTTTCAATTTCTCTTTAAGTCTTTTGGGTTTCTAATACCATGACGGGAATGGACCCCATTCCTAAGTCAAAGAACAATTAAAGTTCATGAAATTAGTATTGTTCAATCTTTGATGTTAGCCAAAAGTGCCCTTTGCAGCACCTGCAATGTGCCCAGTAATGACACCTTCTGCAATTCGTATGGAGTTACATGTATTGGTAACATATCCAAATATGATTGTAAATTTTTTTTTATAACACCTGTTGCCCCTACTAGTACTGGAATTGTCTGGGTATCTTTTTTCCACATTCCCCTTGTGTCCACCTGCAAATCCTGGTATTTTATAACTTTGTGTCTCTGTACATAAGACACTGTAGTCACTGGGTGTAGCAATTTCAATGATCAATGCTACTTTTCTCTTCTTTTCACAGAGCACTATATCTGGTTTTCTAGCATCTATCTTTTGAACTGTTGATAATGGATGATCCCATGTGATATAGACTTGATCATTTTCTATGATGCTTTGTGCCTCATGTTTCCAGTGTTTTTCAGCTACTTCAGTATTATAATGTTTGCACAATCCCCAGGGCAACAGTCTTGCCACATTATTATGCCTTTCAGTATACAGTCCTTCTGCCACTAGTATATCACAACCAGCAACAAGGTATATAACTGTTTCCAGTTCTGTTTTATAGGACCTACATTTGTCTGTTTCTCTCACATGTTCAATGGACTTTGTAAACCAATGTGTGGGTACCCCACTATCTTGGGCCGACAATATTAACCTTTCATATTTGAATTCACCCCTCCTTAACCATTCCTGTGTTCGATCCTGATCAACATGAAGTTCTTCCAGGAGTTTTCTATACTTGCAACTGTATTAATGCATTTTCCACATTTCTTGCCTTTTCATCTGATCCTTCACCTTATATTCTTTCATTTTCTTTTTTTGGTACATTCACTTGCTGCCTGATTTTTATCTACTTCTGGTTTGATTTCCATTCCTGCTTGATGCCAATATGCTTCTACTAGACTTAGAAGGGAAGTTATATTAGATTTATTCTCCTCATGTTTCAAAACTTTCACTATGTTTGGATATTGTGAGGTCCACAGATATGTATGCAGTCCCACAATTCCTCATCTCTACATGTAATCAATTTCAAGGAGGCCCATACCTCCTTCAGAATGGGGAATATATAATCTTGGTATGCACTGATTTTTATAAATCATTTGGCGAGCATGAAGCATCCTTCTTGTTTTCCTGTCTGATCTATCCAACACCTTTTGAGGCCAGTCAGTCACTCCAAACCTGTAAGTTAGGGCAGGAACAGCAAACTGGTTTATAGCTTGGATTTTGTTCCTTGATGTCAATGCTGTTTTCAGAATTAATTTAAGTCTTCTAAAATATTCCTTACTACGTTTTACTAAGTTTACTAATTTTATTTGTATTTGTTCATGTTTTATTGTTGATCCTTCATCAATTCCCAAATATGTATACAGTCCTTCTTGTTCCAAGTTCTTTTATATAACATTCGTGTCCCAAATTAATGCTTTCTTGGTGGTGCAGCTTTCCTGATTTAAAGGTTGCTTTTGCACATTTATCAACACCAAATGACATTCGTATATCATCTGAAAAAGTTTTGACTACTTGCAATTGTGCTTTCAGTTCCTCATCTGATGAGCTATACAGTTTTAAATCACTGACAAAGAGAAGATGAGAAGTCTTTACACTTTATTGCTTTCTGGGAGACAAATTATAGCCATGACCTAATCTGTTAAGCAGACAGCCTAATGGGTTAAGGGCAAGGCAAAAGAGCAACTGTGACAGAGTCACCCTAGAATATCCCCCTTTGGATTTTTATCCCTGGAATAATAATTTGCCCTTTATCATGGCTTAACTGCAAAGTGGATTGCATTGTTTCATGGTTGCTGTGATGTCATTTATTAGTGCAGGATGTATCTTACACATTTTCAAGCACTCTTTTATACATGAATGTGGGATACTGTCAAATTCTTTTTTGTAGTCAATCCATGCCATACTTAGAGTCTTCCTCTTTTTACAGTTCTCCACTATGACTTTACTTAACAACATATGATCCTTTATTCCATATGACTTTCTTTTATTGCCCTTTTGTTCTACTGCCATAATTGAGTTTTCTTCTAAATGACTATAAATTCTTTTGACATCTATTCCAGTGTGATACTTTATATGTTGTCAGATGGCAAGTTATTGGTGTATAATTTTTAGGGTGGCTTGCAGGTTCATTCTTCAGTAGGAGCATTGTTTGTCCTGTTGTTAGCCAGGTTGGTGTCTGTTCACGGTGTACATATAAATAGTTCTTACTCGTGGCTAAATCTTTGTGCAAAGATATTAATACTTTTAACCAGAAGTTAGGTACTGCATCTGGGCCTGGGGTTTTGCAATTAGAGGCTTTTCTTAACTTTGTTTCAGTCTCTCTGGCTGTTACTTCATCCCATTTCATATCCTGTATCTTTAAACGTCTTATTCTTTCTTTTACTTTTTCTATCCATTTAACATCTTTGTTATGTTTCACAGGGTTTTCATAAATACTTTCCAAAATGTAACTATTTCTTCTTTTTTGGTGGTCTTTCAATTCCTTTTACCTTGTTTCCCAATTCTGTGTAAAACTTTTTTGGGTCATCAATAAATTGCTTATTTTGTACTTTTCCTTTATATTTCTATGTGTAACTTCTAAGTTTTTCGGCCTGTGCTGATATCTTTAGATTATTATTTGAGATAGTGCACGATAAATCCTGATCCATTATAATACTGCACATTGCTTTTATCATGTCTCTCTTGCTGAGTATTTTTGTTGATCTGTTCCCTCTTCTTCACTCTTCTAACAGTGACACCTCTTGTCTTAATTACTTTATCGTTTTCTCTACTCAATACTTCCATGATAGTATTCGATTTCTCCCCTTCCTTTCCCTTATTACCCTGTGTTCTTGTGGTAGAATTTTGTCTGTTATTAATTTAGCTTCACAGTAATATATCCTGTTTACTTCTGTTATATTGCATATGGACAGTCCTAATTACTGTGTTCATTTGTTTTATCAAACTTCTAACTTTCTGTATTTTATTGACCTTCTGCAGTCTTTTTCTTTCATTGATCTTAATATGTCTATCTATATTAAATCAAGCAACTCTTCTCTTAGCTCATTTTCTTCTAAACTGAGGGCATATTTTTGTTCTCCATTTCCTGCGGGCATTCTATAGAAAGTTCTATAGCATCTTCCTGTGGCACATTCTCTTCAATTTCATCCTGTGTCATCTGTTGCTCTGTCATATGGGAACTCACTGGCCTATCACTCCTCAACATTGACTGCATCAGAGTTGCCACAGTTTCCTGTTCCTTCCCTTGTTGTCCAGCTTCAAGTGAACATTTGTACTGGTTTCCTGTGAAAGGCTCCAAAATATCTTCATATGGCAACTGACCTGTTGCTTTCTGTTCCACTGGTTTCTCCTTAATTTTGATTTCCATTGCTCTATCCTGCTGTGGTGTTTTCTGAGTTAGATTTTCTACATTGAATCCTTCACTTTGTAGTACTCCATCACCTTAATTTCTTTCTATTTGTTTAACTTCTCCATTACTAATCTTCTTTTCTACTTTTCCTCTTTGTATTCTTATTTTTTATTGTAAAGTTTTCCATGTCCGGATTCCTTTGCCTGTTTTTCTCTTCAAATATCTTTGGTGCTGCTCTTTTTGTATTGACTAGTTTTGCTTTCTCCTTTGCATAAATATTACACCATATTAAATCTCTTTTTCTTTCTCATGTCCATATTTCTTCAGATGTCTCCTGATCTTCCTGTTTCTCCTTACTTTGGGGACTCGTTCCATCATGCTGCAATGTAACCTGTGTTAGACCTTCTACACCAAAGCCTTCACTTCGCAGGCATTCCATAACTTCATCTTCTATTTTTTTAACTTCTACTTTGATAATCTTCTTTTCAACAGTCCCTCATTGTGATATTTTTTTATTGTGAAATAATTTTTCATATCCGGATGCCTTCGCCTGCATTTCTCTTCGAATATCTTTGGGACAGCCTTTTTTGTATTGATTAATTTGGCTTTTGACTTTGCATAAATATTGCACCATATCAAATCTCTCTTTCTTTCCCATGTCCATATTTCTTTTTTATACTTTTCAAAAATCTCTAGGTTTTCTTGTTTATATTTTTGCACTTCCTCATATGCTTCTTTTTCCAAACAGATCAAAGTTTCTTGGTCTATATAATGTTTTTCACAAATCTGTTGTATTAATGAATACAAATTCTTATTTGAAGCTTCTGACAGTTTTTCATGTGGAAGTATTTTTCTTTCCTCTAATTTCTCTCTTAATGTTTTTGTATATCTTGTGTCTGGAAATTCTGAGCTTTTTGCATAATAGTAACAATACATAGTTTCTTTCTTATCCTCAATAGTCCATGCTATCGTCTTTATGGCTCTTCTTTGGCCTATCGTTTTTTGTTATTTTTGTGGAATGCTACTTCCTTCTACAACAGAGGGGCCATCATCCCCCTGGGCCTGGACTGGCTCCATTGTAGGAATGTTTTCATATTTTGAGGATACTTCACTGTCATTTCTTTCCAGTCCTGACACCAGTGCACCTACCAGATTTGGCACTTTTTTATCCTGGGTCTTGTGCACCCAGCTATCTTTTTTCATTTTTTGACCTACTTCTGTCCATGATATATGCTATATAAAATATAGTCTATGTATCAGTGACATCTTGGTGAGATTTTGTGAAAAACAGGGTCCACCTCATAAAGGTACTCACCAAGAGTTGAGGATTAATTCAGTTTCAGCAATACTACTCTCCTTTGCTTGCTGAATTACCATCTCTCCATTCAGACCCCTATATACACACACATATATATATATATATATATATATATATATATATATATATATAGACAGACAGATAGACAGACAGGATTTTGAGTTTCAGGATTTTGGTCTTTCAGGATTTTGGGCTTTCAGGATTTTGAGTTTTCAGGATTCTGAATTTTCAGGCTTTTGGTTTCAGGATTTTGATTTTCAGGCTTATGATGTTTCAGGCTTCTGAATGGGAACCAGCCAGACATATTTTCCACACAGAAATTAGCTTTATTTATTTATTTATTTATTTATTTATTTACTATATGATAGTTAAGTTGCCTGGTCCAAAGACTGTTCTCAGTCTTGACCCAGGCACAGAGATCCCAAAAAATAAAATGATAAAATATATATACTAAGATATATATCTACAAAGAAATAACTAAGGGATACGTTTCAGTGGTTGTTAATTTACAAAGATCTAGGTAAACTACAGAGAAATATCCACACATGAAAAATACAAGATAGTGATTGTTACATAACAGAAGTAGAAGTAAGATAAATAAACAGAAAATGTCCTGTTGGCTAAAAGTGGCCACGGCTTGGTGAGAATAAACATTGTCTTTAAAACATGCACATGCTAAGTCTTTATGGAGGTGTTCAGACAAAGCTTCTTTGAAATTAGTAGGGATTCGTTACCCTTTGTATCTGAGGACAAGTTATTCCATAATGCAGGTCATAGTCTGGAATAACCTCTCTCACTCAGTTCTCTTTTAAAAGATGGCATAATAAGAGAAATGCTATCATCCTAAGAGTTCCATAAGGAGTACACTTACCCTCTCATCTGAAGTAATCTTCTAAAATGGGATAGTAACCCTATTTTAGAACTTTATATATTAGAATGCCAAGTAATAGGTTGCTCTATCAGTAACAGGGTGCCAATTTAACCTTTGCAAAAGAAGGAAGTGGTGCTTGTGGGAGTCAGCATATCACATTTACTGTGATCTGTAGTCATTGCGTACTGTAGGTTGAGTGAACGATGAAAAGGGGCAGGCTGTATTCCAGTATAGGTGGAAGTCAATTTTTGGCTAAAGCAATTCTAGCTATTGGGGAGAGAAGGTGAAAATTCTATAGCAGAGTTTTAGCTGAGCTAGAACTTTATTAGAGATGCATTCAGTGTGGTTAGAGAAGGTGAGATTGCAATCAAGGGTGAAGCCCAAGTACTTATATTCTAAAACCAAGGGAATAATATTTTTGTTAATGTCAGTAATGGTTATAACCAGGAACTAGAGGGAATTGTGATGGGAGGTGTATAACATGACATTAGCTTTATTATGGTAATCAAAAGTTTGTTAGCAGACGCCCAGAGGCATACACTGCAGAACAAATGCTGAGGGTGCGTTTGCAGACTTGCATGGTGTTTGTTTGAAGAAGAATGTTGTCTGCATATAAAATGATTGTTAAATTAGGTAGATTACCTGGTAAATCATTAATTAATAAAGAAAATAGGAGGGGTCCCAAGAGTGAGCCCTGAGGGACTTCAGTATTTAGTGTGGCATGGGTGAAAAGCAGGTTGTTATAATGGACTTAAAATGAACTATTTCTTAAATAGCTTTCAAACCACAAGATGGTATTTTTGCCAAAGTTAAATGTTCCTAGCTTGGAAAGAAGTAAGTTGTGGTCTACCATTTGAATTGCCCTAGTTATATCAACAAAGACTTTGGCAGTAATAATCCATTGTTGATATTACTGTAACTAGAGTATGTGCAAGGATTGATATTTAAATTAGAAAAACTGATAATTCCAATTCAAATGAGAAACATGGTGTTAAAATATATGAATCACACTCAGAAGAGTAAACAAACATAAAGAGTGCGCAACATATATAGTTTATGGTGTCTGGCAGTTAGCACAGGGGATCTAGGCTCTGCACTGTTGAAGAGCTGTTCCATGTAGCCAAGGGTACAGATTTTGATTTGTTACACTTAATCAGGCAGTGCTGCCAGGTTGCACCAAAAATAAGAATTTGTGTCCAGTGGGATTATCTAGTGAGCAAATGTGGAAAAAAATACCAAACATGTCTAATTTAACACAGGAAGTGACAAAGAAGTGTGAAATCTGTGAGGCATGCCCTAATCAGAATGCATGAGTGGAGGTGTTTTCTTTTGCTACATACGATCGACCTTGGAACAAAGTAATAGGAGAAATGGGGAACCACTACTAAGATGGGTTTTTGCTACTATTTTAAGTTCCTAGAGATCATATAGTTGAAAGATATGTTAAATAGTACCTTTGCAAGGCATGGAATAATGGAAATAATTGTTTCAGACAACAGACTACAATTTCCTAGTCAATAATTGAAGAAAATTACAAAAGAGTGAAAACTCAAACACATGATATTTAGCCTTCTTTACCACTAGAGTAATGAATGGCAAGAAAGGATGATATAAACTGTGATGATATGAGGTATTGTCAGCTATGCCAGGAGACATAGGGCAGTGGATGTGTAACATATGCCAGTAGCTGGAGTTATATGCCATGATGGCAATTAGGAAAAAATGGGAGACAGAAAAGACAGACCAAGCTAGGAGGGAATACTGGTTGTCCAACAAAGAGATTAAGAATGGATTTGCAATAGTAAAGAACAAGGCATCACTCTACCAGCCTCTGGAAAGTGAGTCAGTAGATGACACAAAGAAACTATATCAGGTTGCAAGGCAAAGAGAGAAAGATAAAGAAGACAGACAGATGTCCTTTGTAAATAATGCCATCAACAACCTGCTCACCTTTCCATAGGCTACCAAAGCCAGATGGAAGGAGTATTTCCAGCAGCTTCTGAATGACGAAAACTCGAGAGGCATTCTACTGTCCCAGAGCACAGTCTATGACAAGAGAAGAGGAGGAGCCCACCATGGAAGAAGTACGAACAACACCAGGGAAAATGAAGTCAGGGAAAGCAGCAAGCTCAGATGAGGTCATGGAAGATATGATAAAGATACTGGGTGAGATAAGGGAGAAATGACTTCTGACAGTACTTACAGCAGTATGGAGAAAAATGCATCTCCCAGATGACTGGAGAATAAGCATACTAGTGCCAGTGTTCAAGAACAAAGGAGACATTCACAACTGTGGGCAGTACAGAGGTATCAAACTTTTGTCACACTGAGTGAACGTTCTGAAGATTGTGATCAATAAACAAATACGCAGAGTTGCAGAAAGTAAAATGGGAAATAAGCAGTTCAGATTCAGATCAGGATGCATACAACTGACCTGATGTTTGCAGTGAGACGGATAGTTGAGAAGAAGCTACAGCTGAGGAAGGAGTCCAATTGGGCATTCCTAGACTTCGAGAAAGCATAAACAAGGTCTCAACAAAGCTGATTTGGGCAATGCTGGAGTGGTTTGAAGTTCTAGAAGCATTGATAGAATTGGTGCAAGCTATGTACACGGACTAAGTGACTCAAGTGCGAACAGTGATCGGTGTCACAGAGAGATTTCGAGTGGGAGCAGGTGTGAACCAGGGTTCAGCTCTGAGCCCTCTGCTGTTCATACTGGTGATGGACTACAACAGCAAACAGGTCAGAGGGGACAGATCAACAAAGTTGCTCTATGCAGATGATGTGGCATTACAGGCAGACTGAGCAAGAACTTCAGCAAAGAATATTGGAATGGAGTGCAAAACTGAAGGCACATGGGATGAAACTGAGTATAGATACGATAGCTATAATAGCAGCAAATGTGGGAAAACAGAAGCTGAGAACTGAGATGGAAGGGAAAATATTGGAACAGATTAACAGCTTCAAGGATCTGGGAGAGGTGGTTGAGGAGAAGGGAAGTCTTAATGAGGTCAAAGCTAAAATCAGAGGGGCTGCAGTCTACTGGTACAGAGTGTCAGGTGTAGTCTATGACAGAAGAATGCCAAGAAGGTGAAAAGTAAGATGTAGAAAACATTGGTGCAACCAGTACTGCTGTGTGGTGCAGAAACCTGGGCAGTAACAGCAGAGCAGTTGAAGAAGCTAGAGGTGATGGAGATGAAGTGCCTAAGACAGGATGCACACCGTGGGATAGATGAAGAAATGAGGACTTAAGAACAGAAGTAAAAGTAGCTCCAGTTGCAGCAAAGGTCAAAGAGAACAGATTACTGTAGTTCAGGCACATGTGCAGAAAAGCAGAAGACAATCTGGTGAAGATTTAGGACAGACAGGAAGAAGACAAGGGGAAACAAGGACATCCAACAAAGAGGTGGATAGATTGTGTGACAGAAGACCTATGACAGTCAAGCATGAGTGTTAAGGAAGGCAGAAGAGTGCCTTAGAATAGACAAGTATGGCAACAGTTGACATGACACCCTGATCCCATGTAGAAAAATGGGAGAAGGGGGATTGATGATGATTATGATGATGAATCTAGACAGCTAATATAGTATTAGTTCTGCTGTCCTTTCCAAAGATAACCTTAACTCATTCCCTCCAATAAAGATCTGGAAATTTGCAATGTAAATTCCAATAGGCGGAGCCTAAGCTTTTTGACAGAATCAAATTATGTTCACACATTTCAGACAAATATTATTTTCTCTTGAACCATAGGGGTTACTAAAGTAGTGTAAATGGCAACTGTTCAGTAAAACTATTTTTATAGTAGTATTCTTTAGGTTCTAGGTTTTAAACTGGATTTTATGTCACAGTAAACAGAATAACTATTAAGTTCATAACATTTTGTAAACTACTTACAATATCACAGTAAACACCCAAGTGAAACACATACGGTCAGCAGCATGTTGTCATCCAGCTGAGAGCTTTCATATTTGGCTGAGCAGTATTGTCTTTGTCTCTTGGTCGTTGAGATATTTATAAAACAAGAATTTTATATTTATATAAATAAATATTATATGAACAACAACTAATCTCTCTTTACCTGAACTATACAGAGGTCAACTACCAATACAGCTGAGTCTGCCACTGTGTAAGCTTTAAGATGAAATCTTTTGATACTTTGTATGTAGCATGGTTTTGGAATTACTGATGCTAATGTACATGCAATATTTGATGCCTAGAGATGTCAGTAAGATGTTACTGCAGAAGCACCTGGAGACATCACTCAGCAGTAATGAGTTAATTATTTTTCTCATGCTAAAATTATCTATTCTGTGTATGATTTTAGAGCTTGCAGAAAATGACGGACTAATGCATATGGAACCAGGTCTGGCATGTACCTAGTGTACATTTCATCACTTTGTGCTAGCAGTGGTCATTCACCCAGCCAGTGAGGCAAAAAATGCATAGGGTGATAGAAGCCTGCTCAAGGTATCAGACTATTCTGCAAATGCTCTCCTTTTATAAGTTAGAGATGACACGGGTTGACCTGCTCTTGCACCATTACTAGAAAAGCAGTGCTTAGCAGTATAGGTATGATGTCAGTACACATGAGCAAGGAGAACTTTTTTTCTGATCTGGCTATTACATGGTTTTCTTATCCTTCACTTTCAGGAGATACAGATTCTTTTTAATTTGGTTATTTTGATAAACTTTACATGTTCTAGTTACCTTTTGTAGTTACACAGTGTGAGTTTTGTAGGTGTGGCTACAAAACTGACAATGTATGACTGCAAACAATGTTGGTTTAAGTTGCAGTCCATTACAACGCCACTCATAAATATATTCTACAAACAATCAAAAGCTAAACTTGTACCTAAAAATACAAAATTCAGCCCACATAGGTGACAGGATGATTCAGACAATGTATGTAAGAGAGTTTTCAGCCCACTTGTGAGATGTCTAATAAAAGGTTTAATACCAGCCACAATTATTTTTTTTTATAATAAATATGCTTAGGAATTTAAGTTTCTGGCTATAAACTAGACTCTACTCTCTGCATGAAACCTGTTCATTAGCAGGGAAAATGAAGCGCCATTAAATTTCTCAGGAGATAATGGCTTTAAACCAATATTTTCCTATAACACATTTGAATCCATAAACCAGAAGTGTAAAGGCTTTGTAAGCTATTCCCAATTAATTCACCATACATTGTTCCCTTTTTTACTCAGCTAACATTTCCTCTCCTCTTTCATTTCCGTAAAGAATGCACTTATAAATTATATTGTCAGTTCAGTGTGAAAGAAAAGTGTATTGTAATGAGTAAGGAAAATCCATCTCTGCAGATCTGGGTTTGAAATCCATCAGTTCCTACTTTCAGACAACATAACTCTAAGAAAGTCAGTTAACTTTCTCACGTTCTTAGGTTGTTGCTGCACCTGAAAACAAGCTTTAGAATAGCAGTCTCCCTTTTTAACAGCAAACCATATCTTATTTTTTGAATGCTACCTTTAGCTCATGTATTTCCGTATCTATTCAGTTACTCATTCAGTAAATGAATGAATTTTCCACTATACTGTCTTCTAGCACTTCTTTTTGTAAATAATCCCAGGTATGATACACTGCCATTTCATAAAGAAGAAGCATTCACCCTCACTTTGCTGATAAATCTGCAACAGTTTTTTTTTTTTGGTATGCCTTCTTATATTACTGCTTTTTCTGTTTAGCTCACAGGTGAAATCTTTTCATCCCTCTAACATACCAGTGGCTTATTCCCCTGCCCCCTTTGTCTGTGTGCATGTGTGCACATATATGTATGCGTTGTGATCTTGTATTCCTTCTTTGTACGTGTGTGTATATGTGCACACACGTGTGCCTATTTGGAATTCACACTGTGTGTGTGTGTGTGTGTGTGTGTGTGTGTGTGTGTGTGCGTGTGTGTGTGTGTGTGTGTGTGTGTGTGTGTGTGTGTGTGTGTGTGTGTGTGTGTGATGTGATCTCTTATTTCCTCTTTATCAGGTATTTTATAAAAAAGTGACCACTGTGGTTACCCTCTGTTGATATCCTTCTAACTGTAGCCTCCAAAATTCTGACACTGCAGTGCATATATGGTTCTATAGCTGAAATACAATGCATCCCAGAGTTCTACTTGCCTTATTCCTGCTTTGCCACCTGGAAATCCTTAACCATAATAAACCCATGTTTTTTTTTTGTTTAATTGCATTTAATACTTACTTACCATATGTGCAGCACTGCAAGGAAATCTGCAATACCAGGTTTCCCATTTACTGGAATTGAACCTGCTTTTGACCACTGTTTGGTTTTCAAAACATATTGTTATAATATTTTTGTGTCTTGCTGAGTTAAAGCTGTACTGTAGGTTTTGCCATTGTGTAGAAAGAAACATGCATTCCACATCAATTATAATATGATGTGTTCTGTAAAAAACAGGAATGTTACTAGTTCTAATACCAACCCCTGTGGTCCCACCCTAACTGGTTAATATCACATTTTTTGTGATGGTCCCACCATTGCTACATCCATAGATTTCTCTTATGGCCTTCTGAGTGCTAAGGCTTTTCTAATATCCACATAAACTTGATCAGACACTACTATGAGAAAGAAATATGTGAGACAATGTACGCTGATCATCATGTATTCTTTCAGTCTTAAATCAAGAACGGATATAATACTGTATTGCACCGATCGGAGAATTTCTACTCTTCCTTTTACTCAGATGATTTACCATTAATGTCTTGCCCAGTAAAGATCCTAAATGACAATTTTTTGCCTCTCCCTGCTACATTTCCCACGTACAATGAAATTTTGCCTCCCACAGTCCTCTGAAACCACAGAGTTATAGTGAGTCATTGATCAAAGCTGTCATTGCGTCATACATAACCTTCTTATGTTTTTTCTAGAAATTTATTGTGGATCTCAGTTCTGTCACTTTGCCAACTTTCAAGATAGTAAAGTTAATTCATTACTGACTCCAGTAAAAATGGATTCCATTTCTTCCTTTTTTCAGAGTGAAGCCTAAGCAGAAACATATTTTAAATGTAAACATTCTTTATCTCTGTGTCTAGGAGCTGTCCTGCTGAGCCTATTGGATTAGGCCATATCAGACTCCATTTCACTGCCACAGTCAGTCTACCAACAATTCAATAACAAAGTCTGATGCTGTACCACTCACGTGTACTCTATTTCCTGACCACAGCATTGAGTTTTAGGGATTAGGAGATTGTGAGGGAAGTTTTCTGCACATAAGGCCAGATCAGACCGTAGTGCTGAGATTAGTAGTTGCAGTTAACCAGAGGGGGCACCGTCACACCCAATCAGAGAGACCTTCATCTCTGAAGCAGGATAAAATAGACATAAGGACTTATGACTTATTTCTTTCCATAATGGTAAGTCAAGCATAACAATACCATGCCAAGACAGGGCACTCGGTCTGTGGGCATCTCTCCTCACGAGGAAAGAAAGCTTTCCTCCAGAACTTCACCAGCCTCTCGAGACAACTTTTAGCAGCTTATATTTAGTCAGGACTACTATAGTTATTCACACAACTGCTCATTTGGCAGACTGGCCCATCTTTATTCATATATTTGTTAGTTTCTTTGTTTGTTAACCAGTTAGGTAGGCAGGTTAGTGCAATGACTTTTTTAGGCCATATGCAAAAGGTTACAAAAAGATAAGCACAATAGAGAAGTTTCAGTACAGAAGGAATAATGAGCATGTATAGGTTACAAACAGCTTATATCAGATTAACTGAAACCAGTTGTATGACTTGCTGTGCACTACTCAGCAGTACCCTCTACTATACCGCACTGAGCCCAGTACTTTTTTCAGTGTTTATCAATGATCTGACCATGGAACGTCCACAGCTGCAGGCAACAATATATATAAATGACTTGGTGTTTCCAGACCAGACAAATCCACATGATTTACTCAAACAGAAGTGCAGTTTAATAGTCTTTGATACTAGTTACAACAAAACAAGGCTACACTTTAATGTTAACAAGACATTTGGACATCTCAAAAACTGAAATGTGCCCCTACAATCCAATTATGTCTCATGCAGAGATAGCTGGAGGAAAGCTACTTTTTTAAAATATTGTTACAAGAAGTACTTAATTAAAATATTGTAGTATACAAACTTATGCACATCAACTTCAAGAAAAAAGGTAATTTTGTTAAACACGCTTTTCAAGGTGAATTTCTTGACATCTGTATTGTGAACACATAAGTTGGTTATGACTGGAGTCCTAACCATAAACCTGCCTATTTTAATGTCTTAACTTTTAAATGTATAAGAGCAATAGGAATATCTCATCACCCCTGCATTAGTGTATGCCCTTCCTGGCACAATTCCTTATATAACACAAATATCCTGAAAACAGCCATGAAGAGGATCTGCCACTTCAGCTCCCTGTTGTGTCATAGAGAACATGATTGCTTATCCCTACAGAAAGCAAACTGGTTGCCTGCCATCCACTCAAAACAAGAGGAGCTATGATGGTAGCTTTTCTGTCTCTCAGTTTGGCATATACACTATGATTACTGTCTTACAAAAAGACAAGTCATAGCATAACATTTCTGTTAAATCAGAGAACAGGGAGCCCTGACCATGAAGAGACCTGCCTTTGGATTAGCATTAAGTGAAAAAGCCTTCGAAAAAAATATTCCTGCTCCCATGAATAAATTCCCTGTTTAAGTAAGAAATGAGTAGTATTATAAAGCCTTTCAAACTAAATTTGTGGAAGTCTAGCAGCAAGCTATAAACAACTGTTATACATACAATGGATAATTAACTGCACTAGTTTATGGTGTAATGAAGACTAAATGTTTACACTGTGATAGACTTTCTTCTTTTATAATTTTTTTATAGCATTCAGATTTTGTTCATAGAGTGGTTGTCCTTTTTGAATATGAGTTTTCAGCTCTAGGCATTACATCCCAAATGTGTTGTCTTAATGTGACGTGAAACTATAGAACATGGAATACAGCATAAGTGCTGACTTGGAATTGTAACGACCTAGTAAGCACAGTCTCATCCCTAGGTACCCAGCTTATCAGTGGGGGCAGTGATCCAGCATTATTTTATTCAAATAGACAAGTAGACACATAGATAGATAGATAGATAGATAGATAGATAGATAGATAGATAGACAGAGAGACAGATGGATAGGCACACAGACAGAAAAGTACACAGACATATATGAGAGACAGATGGACAAACAGGAGAGATAGTTATTATAAAGAGAGAGAGCGAGAGAGTGACAGAGTGAGTGAATGAGTGAGAGACCAAGTGAGTGAGTGAGTGAGTCGGGGGTGCCAGCTCCTGTTACAACAGGAATTCATAGAATTCGAGTTATTTCTGCTTGATACAGCATGCTGTGTTTTGCTGTTTGGTAACTACTGGACCAGGTGATGTGCCTATTATTTGACAAGTCAGTGGTCAAACTACTCTACTGCTGTATCACCTTCCTAGAGAGAAGAAATACAAAGAGGGTCACGTTTTCAGATATAATGTCAAAAATAATAAAAATATGTTTACAGTGTTTGGCTATGTATTAAATAAAACTACTTTCATCATTTATATCAGTTTCCATGAACTCTTGTTTAAAATAATGTGGCTTCTCAACTGTGTGTCTTTTGTGTTTAATTTTTAGGACAGGACTTGCTCAAGAACTTTTATCATGCATTTCACTATTATTAATCAAAGGCAAAAGAGGAAGGCATACAAATACAGAGACCTTTCACAGCATGGAGTACAAAGGCTGAGGATTCAGTTGTATGCTACTTCCTTAGTGTTTCTTGTGACCCCTTATCATCACAGGGGACTTTTCTACTGTTCCGCACCAAACTTGTCACAGAGATCTTCTCCACTCTATCTTCTCTGCAGGCCGCATCACTAGTGCCTTTTACATCTCCCATCCATTATGTTATAACATGACATTCATCCACATCCTAATCTTAATCACTGCCACCCTTTACGACTGATGAACTAGGCAGTCACCTAAGGTACCGTTCTGTTAGAGGCACCTCTTTTTTAGATTTTACTTTTTTTTACTTTTATTATTCAATTATTAGCCAGCAGCCATGGCTAATACAAACAACACTGAAAACTGGAGCTACTGTGTAAATTGTTCTCCCATCCCTACCTTTAATTCAGTGTTGTGCACCATATGCCCCCTTCATCCCCATGATATGCTGTGCCTGTGCCCAAATCCAAGTTCCAATGCAATGTATATTTAATCTTGACTTGACCCTGGTGGTGTTTGTCAGGTCCAGGAAGCAAGGAGCTGTTTAATATCCATCCATCCATTTTTGTCTTAATGCTGTTTTACTGCTGAGATTGCCTTTTCCCAGATAAATAGCCAGTTAATTTGAGCTAATTTTTTTTTACTTCACAAGTTAATGTGATAGAAAGTAGCTATTGGCTAGAAGAAACTGTGCTTCAATGTTTATTTGTGGGGTGGCATGTGTGGTAAATAGTATGTAGAAGTCTTATAATGCAATTTGTTTTTATGAAGTAGGGTATTTAGCAGCGAGTCATCTAATAAGTTCTTCCTTGTTAATGTTGCTTTGCTTGATTCTGAAAGAATGTAATGCAATAAAATATAAATAATTCAATAAAAGTAATTTTTTTCAGTGACAAGGGGTATTTAGTGGTAAGTCTCACAACAAGTGCTTTATGTTGCTTTTGGTTGGGGTGATTTCTCATGTGTTCTTTAGGCTAAACATATTGTGATTTTGTGACTAAAGTAATATCATAGTCTATGCACCTCTCATCTGTCCCTGACTTTGGCTCAAAAGTTTTCTCTGTATTGTCTAAAACTGTTGATCAAAGTGGGTGAGGTAGGGAATTACTGTCAACAAATAACTTCTGAGGCTTCCATGATGGCTGCACATTGAACAACAGCTTAACTTCAGCTCTCCCAGTGTGAAAACAGAAACTGAGAAACAACAGACAGTGATATTGTCAGCATGAGTAAAATTCAGTTACTGACTAGTAAGTACACTACCTGGATAGCAGCAGATAAGAAACTACGAGAGCCTAAATGAAAATCAACTAAAAATGATGAAGAGAAAACAATTACTGGGAAAAATCCTGCAGCTGTTCAACAAAAAGTACTTCAAGCTCAAGGTTTGGTGCAAGACATGGCTTCCAGTAATCTAGAGGAAAAAATGAGTCAGATACGCTCAGAGCTGTTTACAATAAATGAAACACTGAAAGAGAGTATAAACTCAAATAACAAAAAGCCTAGAAAAATGAAAGAAGCTTTAAACAGAAATTCAGATGAACTGATACAAGTGCATAAATCAGAGGCTGAGTATGAGACTGCTCAAGAAGAGATGTCCCAAAAATGTTAGTATTAGAGGATAGAGCATGTCAGATAAATCAGAGATTTTCTGCTGTACCAGAGAAACTAGAAGGAACAGACTGAGTTAATTTTATGAAGGTACAAATAAGCAACTGGACTGATATTCCACAGCAGGAATGGTTAATTGAAAGGGCACACAGTGTGTACGTTCCAAATCTGGCCATGAGAAAACAGCCAAGATCTTTTTAGGCAAAGAAGCAATAGAAATATTTGATTCCAACAAAATCATGGGAAAAGGGAAAAGTATTAAAAGTTGGAGACAGTAGAGTTTTTGTGGAAAATGATTATTCACTGTATGTCAGTTAGAAAAGAAAACATTTATTCCATTAATCTGGAAATGTAAAGAGGCAGGTGTGAGATTCAAGCTGCTGTATCCAACTTTATTCAGAATATTTTTTTTCCTGGAAGATCAAAGTTATTTTTTGATGCAGAAAAGGCTAAGAAGAAAATCCAAAAGTTTGTACAACAAAAAGTAAGCCATCAAGCAGAATGGGATTCTGCTTCGTTTTTTTTTCTGATAATAAAGCACAGGGAGAGACATTCCCAGTGAAAACTTTACCACTATTCCAAAGGAAAATAATTGAGCGACAGAGAAAAACACAGGAGCTGACCAGAATAATAGGAAGTACCTTTGAACTGAACTGAAATCTGGAGTTGGGAGATGGAGGTGAACAGAAAGTAACATTAAAATTAGTGAATAAATGTGAGCCTGCAAAGCATCAGTCATATTTGTGAAATACAGCTGTGTAAGAGTAAGTGGAAAGAATGGACTTTTGTTGACTTTGTTAAACTTATGGGGAAAAGAAAAGAAAAGCATTTGCCTTACTTCATGTCATTAATGTTTGGAAGGACTCCGAGGTATGGAGAATAAGAAGGAAAAAGGTAAATGTAAGTAAAAATTTCTGTTCTTAACAGTATTTCTTTGAAACTTTTCACAATATAAATTGCATATTTTATAGTATTTTTTTTTGTTGTTCTTGTGTGTGATAAAGTTAAACAGGTGCCTTTTTTTCTTTTCCCTCTTTCTTCCTTTCTTTTTTGGTACTAAGATACATATGTATTACAGCGCAAAAAGAGAAGAAAAGCTATACAAAAGCATCTTTAAGTTAGGCTATAATCTTGGGGTTTTGTTGTGAAGGATAAAGTGTAAACAATACACACGTCATAATATATGTAGAGATGATATGTTTTCTCTTACTTTTGCATGGTTGAATGACTGGATTAAGAACCTTGGCTTAATCTAATAACAAATTGTAGGTGGAAACAAGTAAATATGAGAACACTGATTATAACAAAAAGTTTTCCTTCGGCAATAAATATTTCAGCCTGTCTTTCAGGCACTGGCAGAGGGCACCATTTTCCCTTTTCTCTTATATTTCTATAAAATTAAGCTGATATAAGGTAATAAAAGACAGAACACAGGTTTCTTCAAGGCTAAAAGTTAATGATTTCTAAAAGCATGCAAGCTGTTTTCACATGTGGAGTGGAAGGAGATTAAAAAAAGAACAAACATCATTTAATGTAAGTAGAAGTGCAGGCAATAAAGAGTCTTAGCATGGACAACCTCAAGTTCAGGTTAATTAGGACCTGTGTTAGTAGCCATTTATGTGGCAAAAATGTTCCTATTAGGAGGGTTAAACTTTGTTAACTTCATTATTTGAAGATTTACATAGTTATGTGCATTTGTATTAAGTTAACAGGCTATGGGTGTATTCTGGGTGTGTGTTTTTTTTGTCTGGGGTTTTTTATTAAAACAAAAAGTCTTGTAAAATGTGACATAGTTTCCAATGTTGATGATAAGAAAAAACTGTATAAAGGATTAGCCTGCCAAACATTAATGGGTGCATGTACCACAGAGATGGAAATAGACATTTAGAAAAGCTACTATATATAATAGGAGAGAATAATTACTTCTTACCATAATGAAGATACTTTCCATATTATCTTGGAATGTAAATGGTTTCACTGGTGCAGACAAAAAGGAAAAAATACTTAATTATATGAAGAAATGTAACATGCAAATAGCAATACAACACGAGACACATTTGGAAAGAATTGAGCATGGGACTTTGATAAAGAAAGGATTTCAGGATGGATATTCTCCAGAATATCAGGACAAAAGAAAAGAAGAATACTTATATTAATTGCTAGAGGAGCTCCAGTAGTGATAGAATGGGGATAATAATGGCAGATTTGCAGTAGTAAAGTGCTGCTGGCAAGGGATGAGGATTATTCCAGCATGTATTTATATTCCACCATACATTGCTAACATGGAGCTTAAAAACTTTTGGGAGAAATAATCAGCTTTCAACAAGAGTATTACTTATATGTGAAGATTGTAATTTGATTTGCAACATTGAGGATGTATCTGGGGGGCCAAGAAGAGAAAATATATCAAAACAGGGTAGCTTTCTTAAGAACTTTATGAAAGTATTTGGCATAAAAGATATGAATTCAGTATTAGGAACTGAGAGAGAATTTACATATTATTCCCCAAGGTACAATAACTGGGCTGGACTAGACAGGAATTATATTTCACAGGAATATGTGCTTAGTACTCCTCGCCATCTCTGAATCCCCTGCCTGTAGTGTATATCCATGCAACTCACCGGTGATGTGTGTGCATTGTGTTCTTAGATAATGTATTCCAATGCTCAGTTGACAAATTGTGCATTTTTACTGCAACCGTGCTTTAAATTGTAATTGTTAAAAATGTGGTCCTCTGCCAGCCATTCCCTGAATGTTAACATTGCATCTCCTTTATTCAATGTCACTCAACAGTTTAGTTTGGACTGTATAGCATATGAACCTACTGAGCACTTGTAGTATGTCTGTTATTACCATATACATTTGTCACAAAGACAGAGTTTTAGGGATTTGCTTTTGTTTGGAACAGCAGCTTGTTTGTTAACTGTGAAAGCATCCATTGTGTTATTGCTCACTGTTTGTAGTTGTAACACATGCCTATACACTAGCTAGTTGAACACTCTCCAGATATATATGAGTGCTTCAGCTCTTACCCTGTAAATATTTTGTCTTACTTTAACACATTACTTCTCCACTTAGACTTAATCTAGAAATCTCTGTCAGAACATATTGCCTAAGCAGATAGTCTGAAGCCTGTAGGAACATATTGTTTACTCAGATTGGTTGACACCTCTCCCTATCTCCATATGAACTATGCTTTCTCCCATTCCTTTATTTTAAAATCCTCTTTAGAATACTCATTCCTGTTCTACTCTCCCCACTGTTGATTCCTTTCTGTTGAATATGTCTGTGTTTTCTCACACAAGTACAAGCTTTTTCATTTAATATTCTGCTTTTCATATAACATCCTGTGCTCAGCACTGTCCTAACCTAATGTCTCTCTCCCTCTTCATAGGTATCAAGTTAGTAAAGAAGCTTAATCTCTGAGCAATCCTGATTCCACGGACAACATAGCTGTCCTGGTTTACCACTGCAGCAACTCAGCTAAACCCACTGCTGTTCCTTGAACTTAATTGTATGTTTCTTTACTGATAATTCTCTTAGTTCCTGAACATACGCAGCACATCACTGGGATGTCCCTGCTATCCCCCAGCCACTCCACTTAATACTTGACTCTCCCCTTAAAGTGCTTTCTTTTACCAGGAGTTTCCTTGAACCAGTCATTGGTAGTTATGGGCTTTTAATCAAGTATCTGTAGTGATAGATAGATAGATAGATAGATAGATAGATAGATAGATAGATAGATAGATAGATAGATAGATAGATAGATAGATAGATAGATAGATAGATATAGGCTATCTTACCACCACAATGCTAATTTCCTAGTTAACTTCTTAGTCTTCAGATTTTTTTAAACTCTGGCTGCAAATAGAATCCCAGCTCTTCCCACTGCACTCAGGCTCACTCCACTCCCCTACCCTACCACCAATCCCACCCACCTCCACTTTCATTTCATTTATACTCTCTGCCCACAGATACTCCCCAGCCCACTATAATTAATGATCCAGTCCTATTACCCCGGTCTCACATTACCCCTCCTGTTTTCCCTTACCACTCCTCTCACCTGACTGAGCTAAATAGATCAGCATAATTAACTATCTCCAAACACTCCTTCTAATTCCACCCACAAATTACAGGTAAATTACATAACCCTCATTCTTTTTCAAATCAATCTAAGGCTACATTTCAAAACTTTATCTCATATCATGGCTCTTTGCTACATCATATCCACTTTACTTCTCTACCTCTCATTCCTAAATTCCTACCATACACATCTCTATCATTTCCAACCTCTACCACTACACATTCTGTACAACATAAGGAATCCTCCTTCACTTTCACTATTTCCCCATCTCCTTTCAATATCTCATATACCCAACTTCACAAGCACAAAGCTTTTACACGCACCCATATCCCCTATACCAAAGTTCAAAACTTTATGTCACTATCACTACTTTTCAAAGCCACTCCCACTCTCAAACACACTTCTACTTGATGGGGATATCCACCCCAATTCAGGTCTCCCCTCCCCAACAAATACTTCCACCAACCTATCTGCCACCAGCTACAACTGTCTTTTTTGCTCCCCCAGAACCAAACTCCTTGCTATATATTCATATACAAAGTCTACCTAAAAAGTTCAGAACTGCATTCCTGCATAACTCTCTACACCCCGCATATCATATCCTTATCCAAAACATGGTAAAAATTCCATATCTCCAGCACTGAAATCTTGCCCCCACTACAACATCTATGCTCAAGACAGAGTCACCAGAAAAGGTGGAGATGCAATCATTTACTCTGAGCACCTTTGTGAAAAACTGAGGGGCTTCCAGCCCAGCCAGCCAGAATTTTGTAGATAATTTTATGTCATTGTAAATATCAATATAATCCACAGGCTTATTTTACAAATGTAAAGAGAACCATTTGTTATGATTAAACTATATGTTGTACTGAGCTTAAAAATGTAACCACAGTGCAGCCTGCTGGAAGAACGTTGTTAAATAAAGAATTTTATAACTGGGTTTGATCTCAAGCTCGGAGACAGTATGCCTGGGCTAAGAGTTTCTTTGTATTGTTTTAAGACAAAGAAAATTACTAGGTTTCACATGTAAAGTGTCTTTTATTGCTGTGACTTCCTGGCAGCTGTATAAATGTTAAATTTTAAGTTCTGTGAGCCTGGGAAACATCAGCAGGGATGTCATAAATGATGTAATTTAAAATGACTCAGCAGTACTGTGTATTATCAATTTAAGGGCTATCTCAGAAAGAAAGAAGAGCATTTTCTATCTTGTCTTGCTTCTAGTAAGAACATCCACTCACCAGCCCTTGCTTGCTCTGTGTGTAAGTAGTATTTAGAACAGTGATTTCTCTTAGAGATACATGGGAATATAGCCAGATTAGTCTAGCTGTTTATTTATATTTATGTCAGACTATCCTACAATATTGTTTTAAAGTATTTCCTGTGATTTCTGAACTCTGTAATGTCATTGTGTTGAAGTAATAAGTATTGTTTTGTGTTTTTATTATTTATTATTAAATATATTTCAAACATTTCAACTGTGGCTGTTTTGTGTAGAGATAATTTAAGTTCTAGAGTAGTTGCATATATTTGGTGATACTGTACAAACCCACTCCAATAGCCTTGCTGTTCGTCACACTTACTAATTGGATAATAATAATATTGCACAGTAAAATTGGACATCCTTTGGTAAGGGCCTTTATAGTAGCTGACAGTAGTGGTTAGTGGCAGTAAATACTACCTTATAGTCTGGGCAGAAAGGGGGCATAGCCAGAGAACCTGTGCCAGCCTTCCCCAGGAGTGTCTGTGTGTTTGTATATAAATTAAATCTCAAAGTGTGTGTGTGTGTGTGTCAGCTACTTGGGCAGGGAGACAAAGCACTGGTTGAACAGAGAGGGTGCTGGAAGTTTTGGCTTGACCACTAGGCTGAGATTTGAACCCTATAGCTGTGATAGTGGGGAGTGTTATTGGGGATCTAGAAAGAAAGGTGGAACTAGCCCCAGACTGACTGTGATTTCTGTGTGCTCTTATGGGGAAATTTTACTTTACTGTGTGTGTACTTGTTATCCTCCCAATGTCGATGCCCCAAACTGGTGCTAGTGGTGAGGATTGAGGTTCCTTGATTACTGGGCCGGTGCATGGATGTCACATATTAATTGGTGGCAGTGGTGGGATATCCACATCAAATATTAATTGTTTGATAGTGGTGAGTTAGCCAGATCACATATTAATTGGCTTGTAGTGGTGTGGATAGTGAATTCCTGTAGCTCGTGTACAGTGATCACTGAAGGTGTGTTTGTACTCTAAATCAGCCTTGCAGTGAAAATTCAGAGTTCAGATCACAATTGTTTATTTATTTTGTTAGCTTAGTTAGTCAGGGAGAGCAGGCAAGCATGTCAGCAGAGGAGTATGGCAAGCTGACAAGGAGCCAGTTGGCTGAGATGTGCCAGGCTAAAGGACTGGTGCATGGAAACCTGAGTAAAGCAGACATGATTGCAGCTTTGGTCACAGCTGTATCAGAAAATAGCAACCAAGAGGATGATCAGACTGGCCGTGGAGATGTGCAACACTCAGAGACTGGACAGCTCAACTTTTCTACAGAGGACTTAAACATCCATCTGGCGTTAAAGAGACTTGAGTTGGAGGCCAAGCAGATGGAAATAGAAGCAGCAGAACAGGCTGAGGAGAATGATAAACTGCTATTCCTGGAAGCTGAGGAGAAGGAAAGGCAGAGGCAGCACGAATAGGAGATGCTGATTCTTTGCCCGAGTCATGGAGGTAATGGGGAAGGGAGTAACTGAACCTCAGAAGCAACAAAGGTCAGTAAATTTCTTCCACAGTTTACAGACAGGGATAATTTTGATTGTTTCATTCACATGTTTGAGAGGGTATGTAAACAGTATGATGTTGACCAAAGGCTCTGGGTACTGTTCATGACCCCCTTACTCCATGGTAAAGCTGTAAATGTACTTTCCAAACTGTCTGACAATGATTTCTTAAATTATCATGGTGTAAAAAAATTTTTTGTTAGAATTTTTTAAGCTAACACCTGAAGCTTATAGGAAAAAGTTTTGCGAGCATAGACACAAGGCAAATGAAAGTGTGTGTGCATATGTGCTGAACTAAGCACTTATTTTCGTAGGTGGGTGAGTGGATGTCAGATCACAACTTTTGAAGGGCTGGCAGACCTTTTGGTAAGGAAACAAGCCTTAGTCTGAGGACAGGAGCATCTGGTTAGCTGATAGACAATGTGCTACTTCAAATGGGTTGGGAAGAAGGGAGAACTATACCTAGCAGGCAGGGCATCCATGCACAGGAAAGGGCCACCCAGTGCTGCTCATGGGTCTAAGGGAACCCGTGGTGGGCAGCCCAGACTGCCCCAACAGAATCTACCAGTAGCAGGGAAGCCACTAGTCCAGGTATACATCCAGGACCTAGGGTTAAATGTTTTGAATGCAACCACTGGGGCCATGTAGCAGATAGATGTCCATGGAGGCAAGCTGGGGAACAAAAGGTGAGGGACCCAGTAAGTGGGAAAGACAAATGCTAATAGTAGGCTGTCTTCAGACAACAGGGGTACCAAATTACCATCCTTCAGATGTCCTGATAGGGAAGGATTTTGATGAGGCAGTACCATGGGTTAATGCAGTTACACACAGTCAGGCTTGGAGACAAGCAAGTGCATCTGGTAGCCTGGGGGAGACCCAGTCAGACCACACACTTGCAGCCAGGACTGGTGAGGTGGTTACTTCAGGGACAGAGCTACCCCATAGCAGTGAGACCGAAGGTGAGCCACATCTGCTTTTGGGTACTGATGTCCCCTTGGACAGAGTGACTGCAAAGGTAGAGGTGAGTAGTAGTACCCAAGCTGACAGTGAGGCACCACTGTCAAGGATACCAGACGTCCTGTGAAAGGGGAGCTGGGAAGGGTTACAAAGAAAGAGTTGAGACAGGCTCAGCTCTCAGACCGTACCTTACAAGGCCTGAGGTAGGTAGTTAGGGAGGTGCCTGATTCTCAAGGGAAGGAAGATTCTGTATACTGGGACAAAGAGTTACTGTATAGAGGGTGGACCCCTGAGGGAGGGCTAGAGGGTGAGAGAATACAGCAGTTGGTAGTGCATAGAACCTATCATGTGGTGCTTCTAGCCATAGCCCATGATGTTCCCTTTGCAGGTCATATGGGCATAAAATGTACAAAGAGACGCATTATGCAGAACTTCTATAGGCCTGGAATTTCCAGAGATGTTACAGGGTACTACAGGACCTGTGAGCAGTGCCAAAAGGTAGGCAAGGCAGGAGACAAGGTGAAAGCTCCTTTGATGCCTTTGCCTGTGATTGAGGAGCCATTTCAGAGGGTAGCTATGGATATTGTTGGGCCTCTGAGTACCCCAAATTCCACAGGGAAAAGTATATCCTAGTGGTAGTAGACTATGCTACAAGATACCCTGAGGCAGTTGCTTTGTCCTCCATTGAGGCAGAAAAGGTGGCAAATGCTTTGTTAGAGATTTTCAGCAGGGTAGGTTTCCCAAAAGAAATACTGACTGACAGACCTTCTGGCTTGTCTGTCGAAGTACTGAGGGGTGAAGCACTTAAAGACCTCCCTTACCATCCCCAGACTAATGGTCTTGTTGAGAGGTTAAACTTTACACTCAAGTCCATGCTACAGGCATTTGAAGACCAGTTTAAGAGGGGGTCAGACAGATATTTGCCCTGACTGTTGTTTGCTTACAGAGAGGTTCCCCAGGAATCCAGAGGTTTTTCACCCTTTGAGTTGTTATATGGGCACAGGGTGGGGGTGGGGGGGGGCTCTATACTTAATTTGAGATAAGTGGGAGGGTGAGTGTGAATCTCACCAGGAATCTCTTGTGGCATATGTCCTAAACCTCCGGACAAGGCTCAGGGAACTCATGGGCTTGGCCCAGGAGAACCTGGCAGAAGCCCAACAGCAGAAAAAGGTCTGGTATAACAGGAATGCTTGAGCTATAGAGTATGCTGTAGGGCAGCAGGTGATGGTTCTCATTCCTGTCAGACACAACAAGCTGCAAGCAGCTTGGGAGGGACCCTACAAGGTGGTAAGGAAGGTCAGTGATGTAAACTACATGGTAGAACTGCTAGGCAGGACACAGAGGCACAAATTGTACCTTGTTAACATCATGAAACCTTACCATGATAGGGAGGCCCTTGTGCTGAGTATTTGCAGTGGATTGCAGGAGGAGTCTGAGGGAGATCTGGTGACTGATCTCTTCAGTGAGGCTTGAACTGACACCTCAGTGGAAGGAGTAGCAATGTCCCAGCAGCTGTCTCCTACCCAGGTTCACAAAATCTGAACAGTGTTACAGGAGTTTGGTGACATGTTCACTGGGATACCAGGGTGCACCCACCTGGTGCAACACCAGGTGGATACAGGACCCCAAAGGCCTATTTGGCAGGCCTCTTATAGGGTGCCTGAGAGAGTCAAACAGACTCTGAGGAAAGAGATACAGGAAATGTTGGAGCTAGGGGTAATTCAGAATTCCAACAGTCCCTGGGCCTCCCCAGTGGTGCTGGTGCCAAAGAAGGATGGCAGCACCAGGTTCTGTGTGGACTATAGGAAATTAAATAGTCACACAGAGTCAGATGCTTACCCCATGCCTCGGACAGATGAAGCCCTAGAGCAGCTGGGTGGGGCTAAGTATCTTACCACCATTGATCTTACCAAGGGTTACTGACAGGTGCCGTTGACTCCCAGTGCTAGAGAGAGGTCAGCCTTTGTGACCTCTTTTGGCTTGTATGAGTTCACAAGGATGCCATTTGGGATGAAAAATGCCCCATCAACTATCCAGAGGCTGGTAGATCATATCCTAGCAGGAGCAGGAGGGTTTGCCCTTGTTTACCTAGATGATATTGCCATCTACAGCCATTCCTGGCCAGAGAAGCTTCAGCATGTATGAGAGCTGCTGGGCAGACTACAGAGGGCAGGGTTGACCATTAAGCTCAGCAAATGTCAGATGGGTATGGCAGAGGTCTCCTACCTGGGACATAGCATGGGGAGTGGCAAGATCAGGCCAGAACCTGCCAAAGTGGAAGCCATTCAGGCATGGCCTGCACCTGTTACCAAAAAGCAGGTGAGGGCATTCTTAGGGACAGCAGGGTAATACAGAAAGTTTGTCCACAGTTGTAGTACCATAGCTGCTCCTCTCACAGACCTGACAAGGTAAAACAGCCCAGATAAGGTAGTGTGGACCCCAGCATGTGAGCAAGCATTCCAGAAACTTAAAGAAGCTTTGGGACGACCTCCTTTGTTAGCCAGTCCAGATTACAGCAAATAATTTGTAGCACAGGTGGATGCTTCAAACCATGGGGTGGGGGCTATACTTAGCCAGATTTCTTCAGAGGGAGAGAAGCACTCAGAGGTTTATCTCAATTGTAGACTTCAACCCAGGGAGGAATGCTACGCAGCTGTAGAAAAGGAATGTCTAGCCATAGTGTGGGCACTGCAGAAACTTCAGCCTTATCTGTATGGAAGGAAATTCACTGTAGTTACAGATCACAATCTCCTAACATCATTACATCGAGCCAGCCAGCAAAATGCCAAGTTACTCAGGTGGAGCTTAGGGTTGCAAGCATATGATATGTCAGTGCAGCACCACAGTGGGATTAGCAATGCCAATGCAGATGGGTTTTCAGGACAGGAAATGGGGTAAGGTATACCCATATAGACCCACCCTCTCAAGCAACATTTCTCAAGGGACACTTGAAAAACTAGCTTGAGTTCTCGGGGGGGGGGGGCGTGAAAAACCGAGGGACTGCCAGCCCAGCCAGATAAAGTTTTGTAGATAATTCTATGTCATTGTAAATATTAATATAATCCATAGGCTTGTTTTACAAATGCAAAAAGAACTATATGTTATGATTAAACCATACATTGTACAGAGCTTTAGAAATGTAACCACAGTGCACCCTGCTAGAAGAAAGCTGTTAAGTAAAGAATTTTATAACTGTGTTTGATCTCAAGCATGATGACAGGATGTCTGGGCTAAGAGTTTCTTTCTATTGTTTCAAGACAAAGAAAATTACTTGGTTTCACATATAAAGTGTTTTTTATTGTTGTGACTTCCTGGCAGCTATAGAAATGTTAAATTTTAAGTTCTGTGAGGCTGGGAAAAGACAGCAGAGGTGTCAAGAATGATGTAATCTGAAATGACTCAGGAGTACTGTGTATTAACAATTTAAAGGCTATCTCAGAAAGAAGAACATTTTGTATCTAGGGTTACCACCTGTCCCACTTTGCGAGGTATAGTCCCTCTTTGGGCAGTTGTGTCCTGCAAAATAATTGTAAAAATGGCAAATGTCCTGAGATTTTAGGACAAAATTATTTCCTATATTTTACATAATAGTTGTATAAAACAGTTATTCTGTATCTGAAACACATAAATGTTATAAGAAACAACGATGAAAATGCTACACAAACACGCTTTTATTTAGGCAAAAAAGTGAAGTTCTGTCCTTTGTACTAGCCGTGGGTTTGCTTCAGCCTGCAAAACCTGGCATTTGTACAAAAAATGTCCCACTTTGGCCATTTGAAAAGGTGGCAACCCTATTTGTATCTTGTCTTGGATCTACCACTCACCAGTATTTGCTTGCTCTGTATGTAAGTAGCATTTAGAGCAGTGATTTCTCTTAGCGATAGATAGGAATATAGCCAGATTAGTCTAGCTGTTTTCTATATTTATGTCAGACTATCCTACAATATTGTTTTAAAGTATTTCCTCTGATTTCTGAACTCTGTAATGTCATTGTGTTGAAGTAATGAGTATTGTCTTGTGTTTTTATTATTTATTATTAAATATTTTTAAACCTTTCAACTGTGGTTATTTTGTGTAGAGATAATTTAAGCTCTAGAGTGCTTGCATGTATTTGGTGATACTGTATAAGGCCAATCCAATAGCCTTGCTGTTCATCACACTTACTAATTGGATAATAATAATATTCCACAGTAAAATTGGACACCCTTTGGTATGGGCCTTTATAGTAGCTGATAGTAGTGGTTGGTGGCAGTCGGTATTATTTTATAAGTCTGGGCAGAAAGGAGGCATAGCTGGATAATCTGTGCCAGCCTTCCCCAGGAGTGTTTGTATATAAATCAGATCTCAAAGTGTGAGTGTGTCAGCTAGTTGGGCAGGGACATGAAGCACTGGTTGAATAGAGAGGGTGCTGGAGGTTTTGGCTTGATCACTCGGCTGAGATCTGATCCCTATAGCTGTGCCAGTGGGGAGTCTTATTGGGGATCTGGAGAGAAAGGGGGGAAACCAGACCCAGGCTGACTGTGACGTTTGTGTGCTCTTAAGGAAAATTGTACTTTACTGTGTGTGTACTTGTTATCCTCCCAATGTGGACACCCCTCACTGGTGCTTGTAGTAAGGATTGAGGCTCCTTGATTACTTTTTATTTTTTATTTATTTATTTAACATTTGTTGACCGGGAAAGTCCGACTAGGTTCCACAAATCCTGTTTTCAGTGGAGGCCCGGGGAGAAATGCTCCAGAAGCATGTCTTTAGAATTAGATTACTGGGCTGCTGCATGGGCGTCACAACCTGCATTTATTCCCCCTACCCATAACCTACCCAAATTTTCACTCAACTGAAATGCTTATCTTAAACTACCACCTTAACCCCCACAAAAAAGATTTGCCATTGCTGCTATCTATATTCCACCAGGAAACAACATTCCCATCCTTGAATCTATCCTCTCATGGATGTCAGTCCATATTCCCTATGAATCCATCCTGTTAGGAGATGTTAATATTGACTGGCAAAAACTTTCTACTACCAGCCCTTCCCTCAACATCAACCTTTATGGCTTTTATCAACTAATTACTACACCCACTTGCATCAACAAAAATAATAACACTAGCTCCACCTTGGAGTGGATTCTAACATCTGATCATAACCTCTGTCAAAACCCTACTACCCTACCAGACTCCCTAAGTGACCAGCTTCCTAGCCGAGTGCATAGATACTCTATTCAGGTACCTAAGTTCCATCTCTACAGACAATGTCACAACCTCTCCTCTTTTAATAGTCATACTTCAACAATATGCTCAATTTCATAAACTGGTCCATTCTGAAATACAGCTCCCTAAATTATGCAGTCCTGTATTTCAGTTGTACTTTGCCATCCTTGACTCTCTGGCACTTCCTAGAAAAGTTAGAATCAAAATAACCCATGCCCCTTGGCTCTCAAAAGATACCCCAACTCTTATGAACAAATGAGGTAGCACTTGGAAACAATGGATTAAAACATAATCTACTTCCCTTCACCAACAATATAAAGAACGTCGTAACCTTACCAAAAAGCACTTCTACGGGGATAAAAAAAAATCTATTATAATGCCCAATTCACCCAAACTCTAACCCACAAAAATGCTGGCACTCTATTAATAAAGTCCTACACCCAGGTAACCCTACCACGCCCAACCCCTAGCCTGAAAAAACTCCCCTCAAAACCACCACTCTTCTTAACTCTTATTTCATAGAATCTATTCGCAATCTAACCCAAAATGGTCAAAATCTTAATCTCACACATACCACTCCCAGTACTACCAGTAATATCTCTTTAACAATAAGCCCCATCCTGACTTCTTATATAAAATCTCTTCCCCTTAAATTAAAACCATGCTCTCCCTCCTCTGACAACCTTCCTCCCCTCTTTCTTAAATCTGCTGCTCACTCAGTAGCCTACCCTGTTTCTATTTTTATTAATAGATCTATATAGGAATCCACCGTCCCTGATACATGAAAATCATTTTACACCATTCGATTACACAAAGGAAGCAATAGCAATGAACCATCCAACTACAGACCTATTGCCATCCTCGCTCCACTATCTAAACTCCTTTAAAAATGCATACACAAATAGCTACTTAAATATCTAATAGATGAAAACCTCCTAACCCCTACTCAACATGGATTCAGACCCCATCATAGTGCATCCACTCCCCTTCTGTCCTTTATTCATACTGTTGCTGAAGCCAGAGATAAAAATCTTCTTGTTTCTTGCCTCTTTCTTGACTTCTCAAAAGTTTTCAGTACTGTCTGTCATTCTAAACATCTTGCTAAACTAACTGATCTCATCCTATCCCCCTCTACTATTAAACGGTTCTCTAACTATCTCACTAATAGACAACAGTCGGTAAGATGGCACTCCCACCTTCTCCCGTTTCTTACCCATTCATACTGGGGTCCCTCAAGGCTCCATTCTTGACCCGCTACTCTTTAGTTTTTTACCAACTAACTACATACTTCCTGTACAAACTCCACACTGATACAATATGCGGATCACTCTACTCTTATCTCCTGTGCTAACAACATTCCAACCTTCTCTTTATCACTGAAAATACCTTTTTGTCCATAGAAAAATGGCTAACTGACAACCAACTGATACTTAACCTGAAGAAAACCAAACTTCTATTCTTTCTTCTCAAATCCCTCTCTCAACTTAAATCTACCTTCTTTCACCATTTCTTCTCTTGATAACACCATTATTCAAGCTGACTCACATACAGAGCTCCTCAGCATTATAATTGATGATGAACTGAAATTTGATACCCATATACAGCACTGTGTCAAAAAGACCAAGCAGAAACTTGACTTACTCTACAGACAAAAAAATACATAATCTGTGACTCCAAGCAAACTGTAGCTCAGGCTTTCCTCCTTCCTTGTCTAATATACACCTCTCCTATCTTTACTCATCTACAATCCACCCTTCTAGTGAAACTCCATCAAACCTATTACAGTGTCGCAAGATTTGCCAGTAACCATTACAAATCACATCACTGCCTTGCCTTAAAACAACTTCACTGGTTGGATTTCCTCCAACACCTACTTCTCTCCCAGCTGCAACTCGCACACTCTTTACTTTCTAAACCCATAACCTGTCCCTCACTCTCCTCCCTAATATCCCTTTACACCCCCTCCCACACTCTCCACAGCTCAGGCCAGCACCCACTTGACATCTACAAACCCAACAAAAATATTGGCAAACTTCTTTACAAAAACAGTGTGTCCCTGATTTGGAAAACGCTCCCTCCTAACAACTGAACAATTACTAGCACATATCTCTTCAAATCCAAACTCAAAAATGCCCTCCTAAATGCTGCCTTCTGCCATTGCCAAGATTCTACTTAATCCCTCCAACTCCCTCCACTTATACCTCTTTGCTGTCTCTCATATTGCTACCTACGCTGTCTTCATTAACTCCTTTCTGAAACGTATGACTCTCAATCCACTTCTTCCAATAATTTCTTGCACTCTGAAGAAAGCAGTAATACCAATTACATTTGCCTCTCACTACATACATCTTCTTACATAATACCAAACTATTCTAATGTGTATCCTCAATTGTGTATATCATTTGTAGTCCTGTCTGTAAATTCTACACAACGTCTGTCTAAGCCTGTAATTTATTTTTCATTCTAATCTGCATAAATATGTATTCCCTGTAATATATATAATTTCTTTTGTTATGTTTCACAAATTGTATTGTATTGTATTGTAAGTTGGAGCTTTTGTCCTCAGGTCTCCAATGAAAATGCCCACTGGCTCAGTTGGACTAACCCAGTTAACAAATGACAAATAAATAAATAAATAAATGAGAACTTTGACAAACATCCAATATTTATTTCAGATCACATGCCAAGAATTACTAAGGCAAAAATGCAGGGTAATGAAGTAAACATGAGAAACTGGCACTTCCTCACCTACCTGTTAAAAAGAGAGGAATTTAAGGAATGGGTAGTGGAAATTTTCCAGGAGTTATCAGGGAAGGTAGAACATACTCCATAAGTTATAGCTAGTGAGTTGGATAAAATGAAAGTAGAGTTTAAAATTAGGGTAGCAATAAAAGAAAAAAAAACAGAAGTAATAAGAATTATTTAGAGGGGCTGACAAAGTTTAAAGTATTATTACAAAATAATGGGAATCTCACAGAACAAGAATAGGCACAATTGCAGATTGCTAAAGAGAAGGTAAGGGAGTACCTGGATAATCTGAACGAGTTTGGAACCATTGCAGTTAGGCCACTGTTTTTTGATAACTCCAGAGCACAAATCTTTAGCACAGTGAATTGGGCAACAGAAATTAGAAAGGGTTGCTGCCAAGCTTAGGGAGCTCAGAACAATAACCAGAGCTCCTGCAGAGGTATTAGAGATGTTTCAGATGTCTAATGAAAATTTGTATAAAGCAGGGGGAAGTGGGGAAATCAAGAAAACGCACAAGTGGAAATATTTATGGAATACATTTAAGTATGCCAAGGTTAGTGGTAGATGAGCCTCAACAACTAACAAGATGGATGGCTAAGCTTAAAAAGGCCCTTCTGGTTGTTACCACCTGCACTGTAGCTCAAGTAGCAACCACGAGGAACATGCACGTTCACTAACCTTCCCTCATTCAGACACACACACACACACACACACACACACACACACACACACACACACACACACACACACACACACACACACTAGCCATTCATGCACACAAACACTTATGGACTCACACATTTTCACAGTGCTCTTTCTTTCTATCTTTCTCTTATCTCACTCAAATAAACACACACACGTCACACACATGCATATACTCTGACTCACTTTCAGAACTCTTTGACTACATTGGCTGTCTTTGCAGGGTGAAGTGGTTCCAATTTACCTAGAACAGATTCTCACCATTGAAAGGCGTTGGTGAAGACCATAAGACTACAGTGCACACTAAATTTCTTCAAAGCCCTACAGTGTCCTACACATGTTCAGTTTTAATGTTTGTGAATGTCAAACATACCTCTCAACTGTCAAGATTTTCACAGAATGTCGAGATTTTTGTCTCATATTTTTAGTCTGTCCCTCATAAAATTTGTGATTTTCTTACAAATCACTAAGGATTAAAGTCACTAAATAATGACATATAGTTGAGTTTCAGATTTCATATCCCTCAGAAAAATGCATCCTAATACAAATTCTTTTATTTTAGCAACTTTCTAAGTTTATAAGAGCAATATTTAAACTCTGTCCCTATTTTAAGGCCTTTGTCCTTCTATTATTTTAGGCTTTGCCCAGATTTCTTGCACCAAGAGGTTGAGAGGTATGGTCTCAAGCTGTGCAAACACTGTAAATTGGTATTATGCTGGGAAGGTGATTTACATAGGCCCCTCCCATGGAGTATTGCATTTGCATGTGGCATTCTAAGCCTCACTACCCAAAGAATTACAGTGGTGATCCTAGGCAGCAAGTGGGGTCAACAAATCAAAATAGTTTATGAAAGACAGTTTGTACGTATCTGGTATACTTTGTAAATGACTGTGAATACCCCCCCCCAAAAAAAAAATAAATAAATAAAAAATATGAAAGGCAAAATAGAGAAAAGGGCTGCATATGTAGAAACAGGAGGAACTCCATGTTTTCTGTGTATGAAGAGATATTTTACAGAGTTATGTAAAATATGGAACACTATATTTTACTGAAGAAATTTCCTTTCTGTGTGTTTTAGGGAAATGTTTGTAGATACTGTGCTACAAAAGAAAGCATAGCTACCTGTAATCACTAAATGGATATTTCTTATCACTTCAGATTTCTTTCACAACAATCTGCTAGTCTGTATTATGTGCAAATCTAATAGGTTCGTTGATGACTGGAGTCAACTTGTTTCAATGTGAGCTCCACAAGGAACATCTGGAACTCTTAATGTGTCTGTAGAACTAATAAGTATAAAGCTCCCCAGCCTTTTTCTTCTGCCTTCCTTCACTCTGCGTTGTCTTCTACTGTGTCCATCATACCTTGCTGCATCTGACATGCATCCCACCTCCACGTGCTTAAGCTTCCTTTCCCAGTTGCTCCTTCACAGCACTCTTTCATCTTTCAATCTGTCTTCACTTAGGCCTGTCAACAGCTCTAGACTGTCCCTCCTGTGTGGTTGTTTCACCTTCTCTGCTCTCCTAACTACTCCTGAACCAACTCTGTTTTCCCAGGATGCTGTCCTTCCCTATCCCTTTTTTCCTCCGCTTAAAAAAAGGCAGCCATGATTGCTTATGTATGTGTATATAAACATAAGGTTTGTTATACTATTTATTCTTGCATAGAGGAGGAACTTGAATTCATGACAGTTGATTCCCCCACAGTAGGACGTCTCTTTGGGATACCGATGAGACACATAGTGTCATCCAAAAAAACCAAAACAGAGTTCATTTCCGAACTACTGAGATTCTACCTAAAAGACTCATGGGAGTTCTTAAAAGAAATCCATAAGATTCAAAACAACCTCCAGAATCAATCCTTTATTCTCATCACACTAGATGTAACTGCACTATACCCCAGCATACCCCACAATGAAGGGATGCAGCTAGTCAACAGATATCTAGCAACCCACAGACATCTGACGCAAGAAAGAGCTGATACTCTCTGCACTCTACTCAAATTAGTACTCGACAACAACTATTTTGAGTTCAGAGATACCATCTACAAACAGCTCAAAGGGGTAGCCATGCCTTAAAAATGCCCCCCCTGCTATACACACTAGTATGAGCGCCTGGGAAGAGGACACACTTATACACCGAGGCTTCAATAAGGTCAGTATGCAATTTCCACAGGAGGCATAGGATCTGTCGCTAACTTCCTTGACAAGAAATTCTCATCCAACCTGTTCAGGAAACCCACACGCAGGAACAACCTACTTGACTACAAGAGCCTACACCCAGGCTTCATGAAAAAGAATGTAGTCAAGGGGCAGTTTGTCAGACTTAGCAGAATAGTCAGGAGACCCAAACCCTCAAGCAACACTTTATAGACAGAAATTACCCCAAAGGACTAGTGAACAAGGTTGCCCAGACACCAGCCTATACTTATCCATGGGAGGTTCCCCATCCCAATCTCCATGGATGCTAATAAAATAAAGACAGCACTGTCCCAGAACTGGGACATCATAAGCTGCAATGCAGACCTCAACAAAACACTGGGTCCAAAGCCCATCTTCACCCACAAAAGAGGGCAGACCCTAAAATCAATGTTTGAAAAGAAAAGAGTGTGCAATGACAATGCTACAGGCTCCCCACAAGGCACCCACCCCTGCGGGCAATGCATTTGTTGCCAATATATCAGCACTGTAGACAGAATCGTTACTACTGCACTCAACCAAAGTGGACTATTTAAGCAGAAGCACACAATGACCACCAGAAACTAAGCGACAGGGTAAAAGAGCACTACCAAGCCATCAGAAGAATGGACCATAATAATGTCAACCTGAAATGCATCCTGAAATGGATCAGAGTGTCTCTAGTCATTCATGACATCACAAACACTATTTAAACCTCACTGGAATGCACTTATGTTAGATTTCTGAAGAAGTTCATTTACTTTGCAATAAAAGTGCGAACGAAAGCGCTCAAATCTAACTTTGGAGTCTTAGTGGCTTATTTATCCATACCTAAGAAACCTCTCTCTAAGTTAATATATATATATATATATATATATATATATATATTGCAATTTATATAATGTTTTTATATATACATATGAATATATGAAGGTTTACATTTTTATCCCCACAAGAATCATGCTATATCTCTTCCCACTGTCCTGTCTACAACACATAAGATTATGACATACTTGGTGTTGTGATTAAAAGTGCTGTGTGGTTCCCAAAGTGTGCTTGGTTGTGGATACTGGGAATTAAGCATATGTGAAAACATTTGACAAAAGGTATTATGAAATTTAAATGACATTGGACTCAGATGTAAACAAAATGTAGAGTTTATTCAGCTCACAGTTGCAGACCACCAAACAAATAATAATGAAAAATATAGCCTCACCAACAAAAAGTAATGTTTCTGTATAGTTTAGAAAAGTCCAGCATACAATAAACTTCTGGTCTGCCTAAGGCTGCAGGCTCTGACTGAACCTTGCCTTCTGCCAAAACATCCCATCACAGGTTGACAAGTCAATCCTTCCTTTAGGCATTCACACTCTAAGAAGTTGTAGTCATGTTTCCTTTCTGAGAATCTCTCTTTCCAGGCATAAAAACCCACCTCTGAATGAGGCAACACAATAATCGACCCTTGAACATTGGATACTGATCGATCCTCTTCATACTCCAATGAATCTGGCAACCAGGACAATGAGCCTCCCCTTGTTACCCTAATAAATCTGTCAAAGTGAAGTAAATCCCTCAGTTTATACAAGAATAAATTACATAATTGGTCTTGTAATGATCCAATAACCAAATGTGTAGGAAATTCTCCTGCAACTAATACAAGAAAGAACAACGTTATTTACGCACTACATACAAAAAGGCATTATTAATGACATAAAACCAAAGTATTCAGAGATATAGCATTTTTTACAATATTTACACATTTAAATAACAATTTGGGAAAGTGTGAAAATAAGGAAATGAGCATTTAAAATATTTCCCCTAAAAGGAAAGCAACAATTTGAAAGCACTTTCAGTAAAAATGAACAGCATTATTAACACTGTAAGAAGAACTGGGATACTGGAACGGTGTGCTAAGTGTGATATGAATGGTATTCTGTTAGGGGATGTGAGATTTCTGCCAAGTGAAAAAAGACTGCAAATAGAAAAAAATGTGGGGTGGAAATATAATATGGAACGTAGGAAGTAAAAGTTGTTCTGGAGTGGCTTTGTTGTGTAAAAAAAGTGAAAATACTAGATGTAACACTGGTAAGGATCGGAAGGATATCTGTTGTGGTTATGAGGTAGAGAGAACATGTTTATAGAATTATAGCATTATATGCATATATAACTAGCAAAGAAAGAGATAATCTGTTTCATCAAATATTAGACTATGTGGTGGTTAACATGAAAATTATAATTACAGGGGACTTTAATTGTGATTTAAGGGGAATATGTAAAATAAAGGTAAAGGTGTAAAAAATACAGTAAGTAAAATGTGGTAAATTATCTATGTATAACAAAAGTCAATGGACATAGAATGGGGCACTTGGATCTGAAATTGATTACTTTGTGTTATCAGACGGCTTGGAGGCAGCACATGGCGATACATTTGTCACGGGTTTTTTAGACTATTTAAAGATATGGATGGAGGTGATGGGTAAAAGGGAGTATATTAAAATAGGAAGGGGAATAATAAAATAATAAAAAAATAAAAATAAATGAGAAATTATGGGATGAAATTGGAGAGTGGAAAGCATTGCAGTTAGGGAAGGGTCATATAACTATGAACGACTTCTGTAAAAACTGGTCTGAATGGTGGAATGAATTTAAAAATAATTTTAAAAAGTATTTTTTTCAATTGCAGGGTGATGTAAGAAAGGTTGAGAAAGTGAAGTAAGGAAAAGCTAAAGATATATTGTAGAGAATAATACCAGAGTATTATAATATGGAAAAAGAAATATACAAAAGAAACAGAGAATAAATTCAGACATTACTGCTTAGGCAGAGCTATTATTTACAAGGGAGAAAGGAGGAGGTGTCTGCATATTTGGGTAAAATAATAAACGAGGATATTAATATAATAAGGGAAATGAAAACTGTAAAGGAGAGAGAAAATGAACACAAGAGAAAATTATGAGTATTGTGGTACAGCATGTAGAGAATATGTATACAAGTAAAAATATGTAAAGTAAGAGAGACTGGAAAGTAAACAATTCCAGAGTGAGTTAAGGAAGAATTTGAAAAAGAAATTATTAGGAAGGTAATATTGATTCAGTATCAGGCCTAGATGGTATAGGGTATGGAATGTACAAGAAATGAATAGATTGTCAAAGAGAATATTTTGTAAATGTACTGAATGAATGGTTGAAGGAAGGGCTTGTTTATGAAGAGATGTGAAGTGGGATATTAAAATTTAGATAGGAGAAGGATGAGAAAAATTAAATAGTTAATTTTGAGACCCATCACACTAAATAACATAAATTATACAATTTTTATGAGAATAATAGTGAGGAGAATGAAGGAATGATGAGGGGTATTAGGGAAGAACGTATATGTGGTACAAAAGGAAGGAATGTCAAGAATTATTAATTGGTTTTGACAGAAATTGAAAAGGGAGCATGTGTAACTTATGCTAGGTGATATTAGCAAGGCATTTGATGCAGTAGAGCATGATGCTTTGTGGGATGTTATGGAGAAGAATGGAATAGGTAAAAGAATTACGAGAGTGTGTATGTCAGCATATCAAAATAATAGAGTGAGAGTGTTACTGAATGGGTTTCTGAGCAAGGAAATATGCATGAAGTGTGGTATAAGAAAAGGATCTCTTCAGTGGAATATTGTTTGCACCTGTAATGAATGTGACAGTGAGTGAAGCAGATTACAAAATGAAAGCTGCTAGATATGTGATGAAAAGGGGGTGGTGATTCCAATAGATTTGTCATATGCAGATGAGATAGCTGTCATTGCTAAGAATAAAATATGGATGAGGGAAATGTTGGTTTGTCTGAATGTATGTTTAAAGGAAATGGGAATGACCTTGAATAAAGATAAAAGTAAGGGAGTGCGTGATGTGGAGAAAACTTGGAGTGCGTATTTTTTAATGCAAGAAGAGTCTTTGCTAGGAATAACATTTCAGGAAAATGGTGCAGTTATAATGCAATGTGAGAGTTTGATTAAATAAATATGTTTTTGTGGAGGATGTATCGATTAGCATTCAGGAAAAATGTGATGAAAATATCTGATATTGGAAAAATAGTGTATATGTCAAATGATATGTACTCCCTGAACAAATATGAAAAGGATCTTGTCTAACTAGTGTTTTCTTTCATATGGGGTTCAAAATTAAACATGACAGGGAATGAGGTTATTAAATCCAATTGCTTATTTTGCTTCTTTAAACTTGTATAAAGTTTTAAAGTGCATAAATGAAGAGAATGAGAAATTTAATACTGAGAATGTTTAAATACAAGTACAAACAATTCTGGGCACTGATGAGCATAAGAAAAAGAGAAAATAATATGTAATTGAAGAAATTAAAAAATATAAAAAAAATACTAAAAAGGAAAATAAACATCAATGATGTAGAGAAAGATAGAAGAATTGGGTGTAATAGTGTGCTGAAACAATATTATTATGTAAATCCATTGGAAAATTTACCAGAATAAGTGATTAAAGTTATTAGAGTAAAGAAAAAGTGGTTCACCAAAATAATAGAGTATCAGGATTTCACATGGAGAAGTTACCAGTAAGGGGGAATATGACATATAAAAAGAAAGCTGAAAGAGTATGTTTATTTTGTCGGGAGGAAGAGACAACAGATCATGTTTTTTTTAATGCAAAAGAGTATGAAACTCTTGAAGAAGTTGTTTGAAGAAAAATGTTTAAAACTATTACTGACATAAGCAATATAGATATGAATATGATTATGTATGGATATTAAAATAATATGAAGAAAGACTGTGAGAAGGGTAGATAGGAATTTATTTTATGTAATATGGGTTATCTGGAATGAAAGATTGAATGTAATTCTGTTTGATGGGAAATGGATTTTATCAGATATATTAGAAAAAATCAGATTATGGTTGTGGAAGGAGTGGGTATCAATTATGGAAGAATAACAATGAAGATGTTATAGGAAAAATGATAAATATTAGAAAAATAGAAATGTGTATATTCGTGGTTGGAAATATGTACATTTTTTAAATATGTAAATATGTAAATTATGTTTTTTATATTGTGCTAAATAAAGGACCCTTGCTCTTTTTGATAGGTGCCATGGAGCTACCACCAACTCAGGCAGATGGGGATTCAATTGAATGTCTCATCCAAAAGAAGACACACTCAAGAGTGCATCACCCCCTTTATGTAGCACTGCTGTGTTAGCAGTCAATCTAAATGGTGTGGGAATAGATCCCACACACAGCCTTCTGCACCAAAGGCAAGTATGCTACCTGCTGTTCCATTGACACTGACTTCAAGAAGCAAGACTTCAGCACTATGAGCACATGTTCAAAAATCTTCTGTATCTGTGATAGTGTGCAATTGTGGACAATTGTGGACTCTAGGTTTGCAGTCAGTGCAGTCACCAACTAGATTACTCTGTGGAAAGTCTCCTGCATAAAATTCTAATGTAGGTCCCATATGTGCTAGATATGAGAATTATGGGAACTGCCTAGAGGGAGCATAGACACATTGTATATAATTCTCTCTGCATTGCACACCACCTGGTATTTCATGGAGCAAAATCCCTTCTTCTTGATGTACCTAATGCCAAATGGAAAAGGTGGGGCCTAGATGGCAATGTAGGTGCACCCAATGCCCCCCCAGGACATCAAGGAAATGGACTATGTCACAGAATGCCTGCACACTGGTGGTTCACTCTTCTGCTGTCCATGGAAACCACATCTGCTCCTCCACAGTAATCAAAGTCACATCTAGGAACTGGTGAAGGATTCATGATGCTAAGAGCTGTGAAACTTCTAGAGTGTTCCCAGATGGATACCGAAAGGTCCCCATATCAAGAATGGTTAAATCTACACAAACCTTCATGTCCACTGGGAATGGTAATCCATGGATCCTCACAGTAGTAGTCAACTATGTCCCACTCATGGTGCTGCTTGTATGCCATTAATGGGTCCTTCTGCAATGTGGAGGACAGTAGACTGCACTATAGCAGGCACTGACTTTTGAAGCAGCCACTAATTTATGCTGACTGGCCAGACTAGATGCTGCTTCAGACATCTGAGCATGAGTGATAAACCTGAACACCATTACTCAACACACAATTTTTGTACATTTTTTGTTATGACAACATGTTTGCTTTCATTTTACTACATGTATCTCTGAATCATTGCATCCCTCAGCATCATTGCTCACCATGTTGCTTCACAGTGAACTAATTATTGCTAAATCCCCTTGCAGATCCTTAGCATTCCCACTTCTAGGAGAAATGGATAACCACATTACTGAATGTATACATTTGTGAGGAGTGGCATATTTCACCTGGAAATACCCACCTGAAATTCTAATGAATATCCCGTTATATACTTTATAAATGTATCTGGATTATTTGAGCCTGCTTATGTTGCTCCTCTATATTGGCTGACTTATTAATCTGTTTATACTACCTAATCATTCCTTTTTGGCAGTCTAATGAAGTTCCATGTTATTGAAAGGAAAGAAAGTACTCAGTAGTAATTGGTTATTTGTTTATTGTTTTGAATAAAATATTCTGTTTCCTCAATAGAGCTTCATTTGTTTTATTATTATTATTATTTGGTTGGTTGGTTCCATCATAGCTGTCAACCTTTCTAACAGTTTACTAACAACTTCAACTAGAAAGCTCTTATGGTGGCTAAAATGAGTTACCTTATATTTATAAACCTTTATTTAATGAATGAATATAATTCTGTGGTATTTACCTTGATTATCACTTAAAGAAATATTAACACTGAATGTGTGACAGACTCTGTATATATGGAACAATGAGTAACATGGACTTTTTAATACTTAAAATGAGGAATGTTCCATATAATGAGGTGTACTTAAGAGGTATGATTTCCATTTCTTTTGCCCTGTTTACCACATTTTCAGGATACAGGGTATGGTTCTTAAAATGGTTGCAATGACCTGCATAAATTTAATCTGCATTCATTTATGCATGCTTTGTTGACCAGTTTAGCTGCACAGAAGGCCTGCGCCATGAGATCTTTTATAACTAGCTGCAGTACTGCTGAGCTACTACACCTCAGTTTAGCATCTTATCTGAAAAATAGCACACTCAGGAAAGCAGAAGACCTTAGTTTAGAATCTAATCCAAAGGACAGCACACTAAGGAGTGCAGAATACCTCAGTTTAACATCTAATCTGAAGGACAACACACAAAACTGTAGCACTTCCCCCCTTAAGACAGCATACTCAGCAGTGCCACATCCCCCTTAAGACAGCACGCTCGGGAATGCAGTGCCCCTCCCCCCATGATCACTGCAATGTAAACACTGGAAAATTAATCCAAGCACCTGGGGATGAGAAAAGAAGCTGCCACTTTCAGATCTTGCAGTACAAAAGGAAAATGTGACATTGTTGAGCTACTGACATCACATGTATTACATCTGTCTCAATCCACCACATACCTACTCGATATACACACAAAAAGTGGGAAAAATGCCCTATTAAAGGTGGTCAGATACTGCTAAATTAACAATTTGGGCATACTCAGCTGACTGCTAAGAAACAGTGGTAATACGTCCCATGAAACAATGCTTAACAGGGGCGGCCATGGTGGTGCAGCGGTTAGCGTTGCTGCCTCACAGCAAGAGTTTGATCCTCGGCTGGGGTTTCCTCCAGGTACTCCGGTTTCCTCCCACATCCCAAAGACATGCTGTAGGTGGATTGGACACTCTAAATTGGTCCTAGGAGTGAGTGTGTGCATGTGTGTGCCTTCTGTGGAAGGTTGGGCGCTGGGCTGGCAACTCGACACCATAAAACTCCACTGCCAATCATGAGCGGACAGGTGATCCGCTGTGGCGACTCCTAACCGGGAAAAACCAGAAGAAGAAACAAAGCTTAACAGACCTGATTTATGAATTCATATAAGGAAGAGTGTTTAATTTAATTCTTCTGGTTATTCTTTGAGGACATTTTATGTCTGGGGCCCAGACAAAGTCATTGTTTACTGCATGAAGGTAAGAGCCATGTTTGCAGGTGGCAATCAGTTCACCTTTGCCTACACTAAGTGTACACCATTCTGAGTGAACAGACAACAAAGAAATAACACACACCTTCTTCCTCCTAATTTTAGTTTTCCTACTGATTTTCTTGCAGCTTTGAATATTGACAGGTAACCACAAAGTGTAGACTACATGTACACTTAATGTAATCTTTCTGAGTGACTAGAAAGTACAAAAAAATGTGGCAGGAATGTTCTTGAATACATATCATGTACACTTAGTGAAGGCTTTATTGAATCTGGCCCCTTGTTTATAGTAGTTCACTTGACTGACAGAGAAGGTAAAATAATAACGGTGCCAGAGCAAAGCTTGCTGACATTTTTATTTATTGGGCACCTCCTGCTGGATAGAATACTTTAATTTATGATGCTTTAGCCTACCAAATGTCAATGATTAAAGTTCTACTTTATTTGATTATTTATATCTGAGGACCTGTGGCTGTCATCCATCCTAATGAGTCATGGTGTCCAGTCTCCTGTTCTTAATCACACTCTTCCATTCAGTCATCTGGTTTGCCTCCTAAAGCCCTCAGTTGGACTAGTGGACAATCATAGCACTGATATGAAGAAATATGCTGACAGCAGACTTATGTGTCCTAGACGAGAGTCATCTACTTGATTAGAAGGGATTTTCTGTATGATGTCTTACTTCCCATGATGGAAGTATGCAATGATGTTAATGCACTTTTTAATGGTAGACATCTGCATCTGTACCTGTGCATATCTGTATTGTTGAGTATATAAGCTACTGTCTAAGAACAACTATACTGGTGTACATTCCCTTGATAAATTAAATCAATGGAATGTTTATTCCAAAAGGAAATTACACAGAAACAAGTGTTTTTGCAGGGGGCAGCCTTACACAACCCCCACATGAGAGACTGCATCTTCAACACATGTGTGTGTGTGTGTGTGTGTGTATGTGTGTGTGTGTGTGTGTGTGTGTGTGTGTGTGTGTGTGTGTGTGTGTGTGTGTATATATATATATATGTGTGTGTGTGTGTGTGTGTGTGTGTGTGTGTGTGTGTGTGTGTGTGTGTGTGTGTGTGTGTGTGTGTGTGTGTGTGTGTGTAACACACACACACACACACACACACACACACACACACACACACACACACACACACACACACACAACTCTAAGACGGCACAACCTCAAGGAAAAGGAGAAACTTCCTTAACCTGCTGTTTGCTGATCTTATACAACCATGATATGAGAATTGATCATTAAACTTATAATTAGTATTTCAACAAAACCAATCATTCCGCCATTCTCACATAACCTATGGTTTTGTATCCACTATATGAGTTCCATAGGATTAGGAAGCTCCCTCCTCCAACTGTAGAAAAAGTGGTCACCGGCCTCTCATTTACAACTTTCAGCTGTCTTCCTGGTACACTGGCAGACAGTCATTCTTGGGTTGCTCATGCTATATGTGGCAGCCTTATCTCTTCAGTGATTGGTCAGCTGCTAGTGTTTGGCTGCAGTGGTGTTCATTTGACATAGGTGTGCCCATCCATTTATATTACAGCATTGTATCTGAAAAATGCAGGTCAAAAATTAAGGTCGTTCATAGTAGGAGAAGGTTGGCATAGGCTGACTTCATTTTCCATATTTCCTATATTGTGATGTTTATGTCTAATGTCATGAATCTTTCCATTGCAGTTTTCAATGTCTGGGCCTTTAAGAAGATGGAATATGTGGATAATAAATGATGGGTTAAGCCCTGACTACACCATGAAGACCTCTTGCATTTCTAAGTTCTTGTAGCTGGATGCACATTTTCTGCTACAGTTTGTTATATAGCTACCATTGAAGTGTATAGTGCTACATGAAAATTAGGAAAATGTGTGAAAATGGAAAAAAAGGTGTGATATAATCAAACATGAGAGTGGCAAAGAAAAGAAGAGAGGAACTGAATATAGTAATATTTATACGATTTGTAGATGGTACAAGGCACTGGGTGGCAGTGAAGAGTTACCAAATAGCTGGGTAACTACAGCAGAGCTAGTATGGGAGACGGCTAGAACTATGCTAGGTATGACATCTGGACAGAGGAAGGACGAGAAGGAGACATGGTGGTGGAATGAGGAAGTACAGGAGAGTATAGAGAGAAAGAGGTTGGCAAAGAAGAAGTGGGATTGTCAGAGAGATGAAGAAAGTAGACAGGTGTATAAGGAGATGAGGTGCATGGCAAAGAGAGAGGTGGTGAAGGCTAAGGATAAGGCATATGAAGAGTTGTATTAAAGGTTGGACACTAAGGAGGGAGAAAAGGGCCTGTACCGGTTGGCTAGACAGAGGGACCGAGCTGGGAAAGATGTGCAGGTAAAGGTGATAAAGAAAGGATAATGAAGGAAACATACTCACAAGTGAGGAGAGTGTGTTGAGGAGATGGAAAGAGTACTTTGAGGGGCTGATGAATGAAGAGAATGAGAGGGAGAGAAGGTTGGATGATGTGGGGATAGTGAATCATGAAATACAATGGATTAGCAAGGAGGAAGTAAGGATAGCTATGAAGAGGATGAAGAATGGAAAGGCTGTTGGCCCAGATGACATACCTGTGGAAGCATGGAGGTGTTTAGGTGAAATGGCAGTGGAGTTTTTAACCAGATTATTTAATGAAATCTTGGAAAGTGAGAAGATGCCTGAGGAATGGAGAAAAAGTGTTTTGGTACCGATTTTTAATAATAAGGGTGATGTGCAGAGCTGTAGTAACTACAGAGGGATTAAACTGATCAGTCACAGCATGAAGCTATGGGAAAGAGTAGTGGAAGCTAGGTTAAGAAGGGATGTGATGATTAGTGATCAGCAGTATGGTTTCATGCCGGGAAAGAGCACTACAGATGCGATGTTTGCTCTGAGAGTGTTGATGGAGAAGTGCAGAGAAGGTCAGAAGGAGTTGCATTGTGTTTTTGTAGACTTAGAGAAAGCATATGACAGGGTGCCTAAAGAAGTGTTGTGGTATTGTATGAGGAAGTCGGGAGTGTCAGAGAAGTATGTAAGAGTGGTACAGGATATGTTTGAGGGTAGTGTGACAGCGGTGCGGTTTGCGGAGGGAATGACGGATGCATTTAAGATGGAGGTAGGGTTACATCAAGTATCAGCTCTGAGCCCTTTCTTATTTGCAATGATGATGGACAGGTTGACAGACGAGATCAGACAGGAGTCCCCGTGGACTATGATGTTGCATTTGTTTACCAGGATAATTTGACAACACAACAGGTGTCCGTTTTCAGTGGAGTCCTGGAGAGAAAAGCTCAACAAAGTTACGGAGTGAATAAGTAAAAAGTAGTTAAAGTTTAACAATAGTTTAAAAATGTTCAAGTAAGATTAACAGTTAAGCAAAAGCAAGGTTGTAGTAGAAGTATATGATCACAGTACATTTGTAAAGTGAGCGTAAGTACAATATATATAAATTGGCTTCATAGTAATAACAAATTTAATAGATATTTGCACTACGTACAATTTGGCTAGGTAGAGTATAAAGTCAATGGAATAGTGTTCATCAGAGTCAGCAATGAATAATAGCCTAGAGTGTTGCAATGTGAAATACTGTTTGGGAGACTGATATAGCCTAGGCTATAAGTGGGTTCATAGGTACTTACTAAGCTATTGATCCATGATGTTCTTTAGAAGCCTAGCCATACAGTCCCATGAAGTTTGTAGCTCTGAAGTACAAATAACTCGGAGATGAGCAGAACATTCACATGTAGCCCTTATCCGTGAGGTACAAGGGTGTAAACCAGGGGTGAATTTGTGGTTACCCATCCATTCATCCATATTACAACTGACTAGTGTAAGGCAAGTACTTTGCTTTATGTGGAGAGGAAGATGATTCGAAAGAAGTGGTAACCTCTATATTGGATATCTATCACTTTTCTATGTTCTATTTATGTTAGAAAACAGATTTATTTATTTTATTTTACATTTGTTTACCAGGAAAGTCTGACTGGACCATGTCATTTTTCAGTGGAGGCCCAGGGAGAAAAGCTGCACATTGATACAACATACAGAAACACAATATATCAGTAGTATACATAGAACAAAGAATTTAGTCAAACTGGTTAATGATCAGTTATACAAAAGGATAATTACTGGATTATTAAGTGTAGATAATACATGATGATGTTTTACAAATCAATAAGAAACAAAAAGATTAAACATAGGTAAAGAAATATACATCATTATACATTTCTGTGGAAATAAAGAGAGAGACCAATAGAAATGTCCAGTTGATATTTCCTTAGCTCAACATGATGTAGTCTTGTGTAACATTAGTGTACAATGACACAGAGGTAACAGAATGGACAGAAGGAACTGGTTTAGTCAGTATGTGAAGTCAGAAGGAACTGGTTTAGTCAGTATGTGAAATAAAGGTAAAAGCATTGTCAAAGAGCATGTGTTTATGCCTAGGTCTGACAGGATAGGGTCTGCTGAGGCTCTGTATCCAAGGCAGAGATAGCCCCACAGTAGTCTGCATTACACCAAGAAGACAGACAAGGCTTTGAGACAGTCTGCATTTATTTTTATGATTTGACCCCTTGTTTTTGTTAGTAAGAAAGTGTAAGCATTCAGGTTGTGTCAAATGTCTGGACGGGTTCAATACCAAAGGGGAAATTATACTCAATGATTAAACCTGATAAGTACAAAATTTAGTGGGATGATCACATCCCTGGACCTGGATACTATAACTGTAGTAATAAGCACTGCAATGAAAAATCACTTTTTTTGCAATAGTGAATACATGGTGATTGAAAGACAGTTCATTGTCTATATAGTTTCCCAGGTCCCTAACAATTGGAGCAATTGTCAGGGGTGTTTTGCAAATGTGATAGGTAGAAGGGACTTCTTGCTTGCCAAGGATACTATTATACATTTCCTTACATTCAGTTTTAGCCCATGCTTTTGCTATCAGCTTTTGGTTTAGGAAATGCCTCTTGGAGTATCCTGGTGTCCACTGGGGAGTTTATGATGGCACCAGTTGTACAGTCATCTACGAACTTGGTCAACCATAAACCCTTAATAGTAGCTTTGATGTCCAAGAAGTAAATGCCAAAGAGGACTGACCTAAGGACTGGACCCTGGAGTACACCACTAGTGACAGGTCTTTTGGAGGAAGTAGAGCAGCCCATATTAATTAACTAGGTTCTATTTATGAGCCAATTTGCTATCCAACAAGTTATATAGAGAGTAGTATTTAGATGAACTAGTTTACTTATGATACCTGAGTGTGGGATGGTGTTGAATGCCTTTGCAATCTCTAGACTACAATGCGTACTGATTTACCTCATCCACTGTTTCGGCAAACTTCTTGAAGAAGTCAAGCAGTTTAAGTAGGCAGGATCTGTCCCCAACATATGCAAACTAGCTTGGATTGACAGTTTGTAAGTTATCTATGTCCTTTGTAATTAATTACATGATGATTCTTTCCGTAGCCTTACAGATGAGGCTGGTCAGATTTATGGATCTATAGCTTCCTGAGTCCCATCATTGTGCAAGAGGATGACAGTCGCTGTCCTCCATTCATCAAACAAAGCCTGTGCCTATGTGGAAAGTCTGACAAGTTCTTTTTCAGGCCAGCCAGCCCAGTATGTTATCCAGCCCCATAGAAGCCGTGCTCTTGGCCTTAGATAGTGCTTTGAATACTTGTTCATGGGAGATTGGGGAGGAGGTTAGAGATGGGGATATGAGATCTTGGAATGTCGGAAGGGAGGGGAGTGAATTTACAGATGTGTAGCTAGCTTATCTAGTCCCCTTTGCCAATCCCACAGTGTTGAGCTCCACCCCCTTAACTCTTCAAGTCTTCTTCTTCCTCTTTTGGCTTTTCCCGGTTAGGGGTCGCCACAGCAGATCCCCTGTCCACTCATGATTGGCAGTGGAGTTTTACATTGTTGAGTTGCCAACCCAATGCCCAACCTTCCACAGAAGGCACACACATGCATGCACTCACACTAAGGGCCAATTTAGAGTGTTCACTCCACCTACAACATGTCTTTGGGATGTGGGAGGAACCCGGAGCACCCGGAGGAAACCCACGCGACCACAAGGAGGACATGCAGACTCTGCACAGAAGGCACCCCAGCCAAGAATCAAACCGGAGAACTTCTTGCTGTGAGGTGGCAACACTAACCGCTGCACCACCGTGGCCGTCTCATCAAGGGTGATTTCAAAACCCGAAAATTCCATTTTATTTAAAGTACCATCATCTTGTATCCAGCTGAAAGTATAAATTTGAAGAAAATTACATAACATTACCTTTTTCAACTCTTCTTCAGAACTGCATACCTTGCCTTGAGCACTTTTCAAGTGCTTCACATTGTTTCTACCTATAATTTTCTTGCATTCAGTGGCTAAAACTTTGCCAATGTTACCATCATGTGTGCTTAAAATGTGAGAAGGACTGAACCTGTAAAACTACATTCTTATTCCTTTCTTCCATATTTTTTTCCAAATGTTTATGTATTTACCATAACTTACAGCCACTACTCAATTTAACCTACTTAAAAAGTTGTCCAACTCATGAATTTTAAGTTGAATGCTTTACAAAGTAGGTGCTAATGCCCGTTACTTGACCTGAGATGTAAGCCTTTAAACCATGCCATTTACATCTGTGTGATACACTGTTCTTTTTTCTTTCTCCAATATTCTTCATAAATTTATTAAAATCAGCATCTGCAAACCAATCTGCCAACATTTTTTCCGTTGTTGAGATAGCTTATATATAAAATATTACTTAAACAATTGAAATGAATATCATTATGAGTAGATCGTAGACATATTACTTTTTTAATGATAGTTCCTGTTACTCTTGTGAAACCAGAAAAACTAAATTCTAAAACATAATTGAACAACTTTCATAATACGTGAACATTCTTTAACAATGTGATTTTTAACACTCTAATCATCAAGTAAAACTTCATGCCAAAAAAAATGCTTACTTATCCACTTAGAATTTGATATATCTGCTTCGTTATTAAAAAGGTTTGGTCAACTTTGGGGTTAAGAATAGCATTCCATTCACCCCTATAATGGCAATGGCATTAATTCAATTTTTGAATGTCTGAGATGTTTTCAAAAAAAATGCTGTGCCTTAAAAGGACCATAAACTAACAGGATTATTATTGTTAAGTACAGAACCCAGTCCGTGGTCCACTGCCTCCCCACCTCACCCCAACAGCTCTTGATCCACCCCTGGTCAGATACATATCTCTCCCTACCTCCTGTCCCAAGAGCCAATTAGGTCAAATTTCTGCCCCCTGCCCCCAATCTTCCTCCTTTCTCACATTTTGTTAATTAAAAAAAATCTTTTAAATTGTAGCAAACTGCTTATTATGATGTAGCTACAGTTTAGACTCTGCACGGAGTGCTACTGCGCTCAGGTTGAAGTCTTTTTTTTACTTTTAAACTGTAAACTGCTTGCTACATTGTAGCAATCAGTTGTTACAATTTATACTCTGCACAGAGCTTGCTACAGTTTAGACCACACAGGACATACTGCCTCACTCTTTTGACCACAAATAAATCGTCCGACTGCACCTCCTAACACTTTATGCTTGGAGCAGTTGCCTCTTTCACCCCGCCCTAGCTATGCTTCTGTGAATTTATCCACTAGTAGATTAGCTATGTCTTCTGGCTCTGAGTATGTGAAATCATTTACTATGAGCTCTGCACAGTGCTGGACATTGCTTATAAGGTTTCAAACATAGTTAAAGAATGCTTTGTGGTTGTCCTTTGGCTGGGTGGCAGTTTTTACCTCATCTCTACCTTTGGTTGAGTTGATCAGGAGTTCCCTGTTAAGTTTAACAAGAACTTTTTTCATCTTGAGAGTTACATTTATTTTTATATGCAAGTATTTCTTTCTTATTAATGAGCCTGTTTATATTTGGGTTCTATCATAGTGGTTTATTTTTTGAATTTGGCATTGTATTTATTTCAGAGGGGGCAGATGCACTTATGTATCTATTCATATGTGCAAAAAATTTGGCAGTAAAGGATTCCAAATAAGCAGCGTGGTCATCAAAGGTACTGGAGGATGCTTCTGGCTTCAGTCTTAGGGTAAATGCGACTGACTTGTGTTCCAGTTAGACCAGGGAGAGAGTTACAACTAGTAGGGAGCAGAGCTGTCCCATATTGGTGAGGGCCAAGTCCAGAATTTCATTGACTCTGGTTGGTGTGCAGCTAATGGTCTGTAGAGTTTGTACTGATAAAGCCCAGAAATCTTTGGCCATACCTGTTAGAAGACATATACATCTCCCAGTTAATGGTGTAGTAGTTGCAGTCCCCTTGGAGAATGGTGTTTGACTTAATGCATAGGGATTCCATACTAGTTAGGTAGGCGTTATAGGCTAAGGGGAACTTAGAGGGTGTCCTATAGCTAGATATAATGTGAAAAGGGATCTTGTCAATGGTAAGTTGGATGTGGAGGAGTTCTAAATTACTATCTTATCTAACAAGTCTAGAGGTAAAGTGCTTTACAGCCACCTTTAGTGCCATCATCTAGTACAGTGGGTCTGAATGTGTGGCAAGAAGTGCTGTGGGCCTGAATGTGTGGCAGGTAGTGCTGTGGGACTGAATGTGTGGCAAGCATTGTCACACTGCACTAATAGGGTTCTCTCAATGGTCTTGAACCAGGTCTCCATAGCAATACGTACATATATTTAAGTTAAAGAGTGCTTTGAGGGAGTGAAGTTTTTTGATAAGCTCCTAATGTTGAGTAGCATTGCGTTTATGTTATCCAGATTTTGTTTTGTTATGTTGGAAGCTTTTGAGGGCTGTCTAAAAAAGGCACTATGAGGGTGGACAAAGTTTTAAAGTTACTGTGTGAATAGTTCTTTTATATAAAATATTTTGGTACATTTTCAGGGTCTTTTAAATGTTATGCACAGACTGTAAGAACCTTTTTAAAACACATAGTCTATTTATTCTAATGTATTAAGTTATACTGAAGCATGCCTCTACACACAATTGGTTTGAGAGACTTGAGGGGACAGATGAAGGCCATCCCTGGCTAGTGAGGACTACATACATCTCCTCTCAGGCTGATATATATATAGTGGACCCTCTTTGAATGACACCAAAAGATAAGCCAATTGCTGATATCAGTAATCTTTTCTTTGCTGTCACAAACTCTTGTTCACAACTAGCAGCAGAAAAGATGGAAAACATCATTTGTCTGCACAGGAGATCATTATTAAAGGGCAAACTCTATCTTCCAGCACCCCACCCTCAGCTCAGTCTTCACCTGTAACAGCTGAACTCCTCATATCAGCACAGAATCTGTTAAGGAGCAGACCCATTGTTCCTATATCAATTAGTCATACGTGTAAATCCTGTCTAGAGCAAAGATTGCCACCCCTTTGTATCGAGTAGAATGTCAAAAATCACAACTTCTCCTTTTTAAAAATTTCAAGGGCAGACAGTCCAACTGTAGAATGTGGTTAGGAAGGGTAGGTGTACTTATGATACACGTGTGTGCACACATTTTAAATATAATGAAAATATTAATAATGTACTCAGTGGTGGATATACCTGGGGGTGGGGGCTAGGCAAGCTAAAGATCCCCCATTAAAAGTATCAGCAGCTGGGCCTACCTTGGAAATGTACTGCTTTTGGTGACATAGTGACATTAAAAGTATCAGCAGCTGGGCCTACCTTGAAATGTACTGCTTTTGGTGACATAGTGACATTAAAAGTATCAGCAGCTGGGCCTACCTTGGAAATGTACTGCTTTTGGTGACATAGTGACATTAAAAGTATCAGCAGCTGGGCCTACCTTGGAAATGTACTGCTTTTGGTGACATAGTGACATTAAAAGTATCAGCAGCTGGGCCTACCTTGGAAATGTACTGCTTTTGGTGACATAGTGACATTAAAAGTATCAGCAGCTGGGCCTACCTTGGAAATGTACTGCTTTTGGTGACATATTGACATTAAAAGTATCAGCAGCTGGGCCTACCTTGGAAATGTACTGCTTTTGGTGACATAGTGACATTAAAAGTATCGGCAGCTGGGCCTACCTTGGAAATGTACTGCTTTTGGTGACATAGTGACATTAAAAGTATCAGCAGCTGGGCCTACCTTGGAAATGTACTGCTTTTGGTGACATGGTGACATTAAAAGTATCAGCAGCTGGGCCTACCTTGGAAATGTACTGCTTTTGGTGACATAGTGACATTAAAAGTATCAGCAGCTGGGCCTACCTTGGAAATGTAATGCTTGTGGTGACATAGTGACATTAAAAGTATCAGCAGCTGGGCCTACCTTGGAAATGTACTGCTTTTGGTGACATAGTGACATTAAAAGCATCAGCAGCTGGGCCTACCTTGGAAATGTACTGCTTTTGGTGACATAGTGACATTAAAAGTATCAGCAGCTGGGCCTACCTTGAAAATGTACTGCTTTTGGTGACAGTGAATGCCGAGTTTTAGTCTTGATTCAGCATTAAAAATCAGACTATTACCATGCCATCAAAAGGGATTCTTTGCATACCTGTCAACTGCTCAAGAGTCTGGCATTTTGTATGCTGCGTCAAAATAACAAATGGTACCTTTATGATTTCACAGGCAGCTGAAGCTTTAAAGCAAGTTTTTTTTTTTTCATGCAGCTTGCATGATGTTATTTGGCTGTGGCCAATGAGGCAAGAGTTGAGAGCCACACGTGACATATTATGCTGCTAAAGAGCTCAGAAAAGAAATGTTGGGATCACAAGTTAAGGGAGACTGAAATTCAATTAATGTTAATACTTAAGAAAATTAGGAATAAAATACATTTGTGGCGTCGAGAGGTTAGTCAGAAACAGTTGCCATAATACTTTCCTTTAAGGGGGACAGACTACACAACCACTGTGGGCAGCATTGCAGTTGAAGGAATCTCAGCTAGTACAGGGAAAGTGTGCCTTTAGCACAGGATTGGTTCAGTCCTAATACATGTCTCCTGAATAAGGTCAGGCAAAGCACTGCATGGTTAAAAGTATTGCACCAAGCATAATTTCAAACTTACCTGTCAGCTCACCCATTTCACAGTGCCATCTGTGGGATTTGAAATGGAAAAATACCTAAGCTAACATTGACTGGGTGAGGAATACCAAGTATGTGGCTACCTGGGCCACTAGGTAAGGAATAACAAGTATGTGACTGCCTGGGCCACTGGGTGAGGAATACAAAGTATGTGGCTGCCTGGGCCACTGGGTGAGGAATACCAAGTATGTGGCTGCCTGGGCCACTGGGTGAGGAATACCAAGTATGTGGCTGCCTGCACCACTTGTGTGCAGAATACCAAGTATGTGGCTGTCTGTGCCACTGGGTGTGGAATACCAAGTATGTGGCTGCCTATGCCACTGGGTGCGGAATACCAAATATGTGACTGCCTGGGCCACTGGGTGCAGAATACCAAGTATGTGTTGCCTGGACCACTGGGTGTGGAATATAAATGATGTATCATCACCATGGGATGAAGTATCAGAGAAAGGGATAGGCAAGTAGAGAAGAAAATGTTAATTTACTGCAGCAGGGTTACAGCTTTGGTGTAGATAGCTCATGGATCCAAACCTGTGTTTGTCCTTTAACTACATCTCTCAACTGGCCCTGATTTTGCCTCATTTTTTGCCATGTCTCTCCTAAGATTTCTGACTTTCTGGGTAATTACTGAGAATTACAGTCAATCAATAATGCTAGACATTTAAGTTTCATATTTCTTATTCTTCAGAAAATGTATACTGATGCAAAATCTGTTGTTTTAACTTTCTATGTGAATTACAGTAATACTTAAAAATTGTTCCTGATTTTGAGCCTCCAAACCTCATTTTTTACTTTGTTCCTTAATTCTTGAGAAAAAAGGTTGAGAGCTATTCCTCTAGCTAATAATACCATGTAATCTGTTATAGTATTTTGACAGAACTAGTGAGGATCTGAGCATTAGAGGGCGACTTAATTTCAGTGGTAAAGCAGTTTCAAGTTCTCAACAAAAGAACAGTTATACAGTTTAGAGAAATGAATGAACAAGTGATTTATTTAAAAATACTTAATTTACATGATTATCTAACCAGCACACGTTTCCTCCAGGACTCTACTGAAAAGGATCAGTAGCCCAAGTGACTATCTCACTCAACAAGATAAATAAGTAGACCTTTAGTTGTTTATGTGACGGCAGCGTAAACAAAAATACATCTAATGTAATACTTTTTTACCTTGGCAGGGTTAAACCAGATTACTTTGGGTAGGCAAGTGGTAAGGGGACCTTTGATGGGCATGGCGTAATGGTGTTGATGAAATGACTGTTCCTCCTGTTTTCTGTTGTAATTGTGACTTTGCAGGACTAATCCCTATTTGGGTGAAGAATGGGATACAGGTTGCATCTACACTTTGTGTGAGCAGAACATATATTGATGTAACTATTACTGCTACAGTCTGAGGAGTATGCAGTCAGGAAACTGTCTGTAACTGCTTGGAGAGTAGGCTGTCTGTAAATAAAGGTGACCAGATAACATTTGCTCACTTTCTATCCATCTTCAAGCCCTTTTCCCATTTTTTCCACATGGAGTCAGAGTGTCACTTCAACAGTGACAATCATCTAGAGCTAAAGATTACACCACCAGGTGGCTAGCCCTGTCACGGTAGTTCATTCGTACCACACACACTCAGAACTAGGGCCAATTTAGAGTGTCCAATTCACCTGCTGCATATATTTGGAATGTGGGAGGAAACCCAAGCACACTCTGCACAGAAGGCACCCCAGCCAAGAATCAAACAGGAGAACCTCTTGCTGTGAGGCAACAATGCTAACCACTGCACCAACTCCACCACCCTTAATCAGCACCTGAAGAAATATGTACACTTGTGAGAAGCAACTTGGAATATGTTTTTTTACTGTAGCTATTGTTTGATTAAAATGGTGTTAAGATACATTCAGAGCTCTGAACTCTCCTGATTTTTCAGACTGTCATTGAATTTGCCTCATAGTCGAGTCTCATTTTTTCCAAATTTGTGATTTAGGATTTTCTAGTAAATTCTTGAACACTGCAGTCAACAGGAATTTGAGTTTCAGACTTTACAACATTTAGCACTGTGTACACAGTAAGTGGAAATCTTAGGAGGTCTGTACAGAAGTTATGTGAAAGTGATCAATCCATGGCACAGTAGTGGAGCAGCTGGTGTTGCCACATGAAAGTACTTGGTTCTGTGATTCAGTTCTTGGTGTGTCACCTTCTGTATGCAGTCTGCATGTCCCTCCTGTTCCCGTGTGAACTTTATCCAGGTGCTCTTGTTTTTTTTACCAACAACCCAAAGACATGCCATAGGTGAATTTATAGGTAAAAGAATCCTCCAAGTTCAACTCGAATAAGGGCTCCCCATCATAACCACAGCCTCTGAAAATGCCTCGCCCCACTAAACAGCCTACTGAAAAAAATCTGCCAATTCATTTACACACCCCCATCCCCACCTCAGGAACACAGCTGTATTATCCTCACCTAGGCATCATGACTTGCAATCACCTATAGACATGAGCTATTCCTAGGGTAGTTTAATTTTAGACTACTTCAACCACTTGCCTTCCTGCCTGTTGCTGCCAAACTCCATAATAAAACCACCCCTACAACCTCCACTCCTTCTCCCATTTAACTCTGAGACCCCAGACCCCCTAAACCAAACTCCACTGTACTAACTACTCCAAACTCTGACAATTCCTCCCCCCTCACCTAAATGAAATCTCCTCTTTCCCCACTTTCAGGGCATAACTCAGAAGAGACTTCCATCAAAAATCTGACTGTAAGTGCTTTTCTACTGGACATACCACCTAACACCTCCTTCACCTACATCACTTCTACTTTCACCCTCTGTTTTCATGTTTGTTTTTCTCCTCTTTAAATAATGTTTTCTCATTGTTTCAGTTGTCTGTTTGACTTTGTACCTTCTGTGATTACTCCATGTTTGTGGATTAGATCTGTTTTATTTTATTTATTTATTTTGTGAATTTCTTAACCTGGGCTGTGCTTGCAAATTGTCAGTGTAGTATACCAGTAAACAAACTTAAAATAAAAATTAATTGGTGTTTCCCCCAGTTTACCTATAAAAAGCATGCAGTGTAACTGACACGTGTGTGTGTGTGTGTGTGTGTGTGTGTGTGTGTGTGTGTGTGTGTGTGTGTGCGTGCGTGCGTGCGTGCGTGTGTGTGTGTGTGTGTGTGTGTGTGTGTGTGTGTGTGCGTGTGTGTGCCTTTGTACACGCACATTTTGTGATAGACCTGGCTTGTCTAGAATAGTGATGGGGGTGTACATGTGATTGTGTTGGGAAACACACAACTCTTCTGGATGGCAATAAAATAGTTAAAAAGTAATAATTTTTTAAAAATAAGGCAAAAAATATATCACAGAGCATCTAGACTCTCAAGAGCTTCTGGGGCCTAGCAACCCCCAGCTGTATAAGGAGCTTTTAACACAAGTTGAGTAGGAGGGCCCTCATTTTCAAACTCTGCCCTTGGTTTTAGTCTAAAACTAGCTATGATTAGAGGTATGCTTATAAGGTTGCTATAGCTTGCATGGAGGCTGGGGACAGTGTGGCTATTTTTTTTTCTCTTATCTTTCGTTATAGACATCTGAAGTTTGCACTAAAGGTCATTATAGCTAATTTAGAGACAGTGTACTGTGTGGAAGCAACAAGCTGAAATACACAGGCAAACACTGCTGTATCTACAGGTGATGATCCTTTGGGGTAGGATTAATGATTTATGCTGTGTAATTAGGTCTGGCAGCATCAAGCTGAAACATGTTACTGTAGCATTTTGTTTCTTTACTTTTATAGCAGTATGACATCAGAGGGATACACAGAAGGTGGTTGTTGTCTGGGGGTAGGGCTGATGAGGCATGCTGTTTATAGGTATGATGGCAGCAATGTAAAATGTATGATTTTGACCATTTTGCTTTTAGCTTCATTTCAATCTACCTACTAAGGGGAGCATAAAAGGTGCCTATCTTTGTTTTTTGGGGGGGGGGTTCGGAGGCAGGAACTATGAGTTATGCATTGTAATAAACATTTATCTTTTTAATTTATTGGGAAGTATAATTTTTGTCAGCTTTGAACATTTTATCTTGAACACAAATTAGTTATTTCCTTAGTCAAGATTTCTGTTTCGGCTATCACTGAATTTAAAGGTTGGAAAACATCTCTAAAATAAATGCATCTTAGAGTATCTAGAATTCTGTGGATTCTGGGGGCCACAACAGCTTAATTCATGTATTCCAATGCACGTTGGCCAGATGCAGTGTGCTAAAAGACTTGAGCAAAATGCTGAATAGTAAGACAAGGTGTGGAAACACAAAAAAGAAGTCATCCACATGGTGAGGAGAGCCTGGCTACGAGACACTGAAATAAACAAGAATTGTCTAGTTGGTTAAACTTTAATATCTAGTGTTAACGATTCCACTTATGCCTTCAATGTCTACATGAATTGTACTTGCTTTCTACAATTCAGTGTTCAAGGCTTCATATGTACATTTTTAAGTATTCCGACTGTGACAAGAAAATGAGGGGTTAGTGTACCAACTGGTAAGACTAGCTTGTACTGAATGACTTCTGAGATTTGTATTTGGTCCCCATCCATAGCTGTTCTGGATCTGCCACTGATACTTATGGTATTGCGATAAGCACATACATTTTAAATACACTATCCATGTCATAACCCGTTCAAATTTCAGTCCTGTCAGTAAAGTAAAACACGAAGGAAGGGCACAGCTTCACTGATCAAGACATTCCCTTTTGCCTATCTTAAATGGAATGCCAAGCAAAATGTGTTCAAACTCAGCTATTCGGCAATAGTGTCAGGAGTACCCTAGCACTGGTAAAGACTGTCATTGCGTCCTTATTTGTTTGTTTTTTTGTTTGTTTGTCTGACAGGGAGGTGAGCTGGACCATTAGGGCCCCATTTTATTTGTAATCTAGTTATAAGAAATGAGAATGAAAAAAGATACAAAAGAACGTTCAGATGGTACATGGCATTAACTAAACCTAGCTGAATATTCCAGCTGAGTACATAAAATATCTTTGGGATGATCTAGGCCCTTAAGTTATGTTTTTTCATTCACATCTACAATATGCGTAATGCCATTGCCTAAGTGCTGTATATGTCAAGTCTACCTCCAATCTGGTAACTTGTCAAAGTCACCATGCAATTTTGAAAAGAGTTCTTCCATCCATCTTTGAATACGCCCTTCCTGTCACTGGGTCCACTTCGTTCAAAAACTTACAAAAACCTCAAACTAGGCTGAACCAAAAAAAAAAAATGTCGATCCATAACTGGTGCTAGTAAGATGCCCCACCACTGTCAAACTAGTAAGCAAATGGGTGGGCTTCTTATCTCCCAAAGACTTAATCTCCTCTCGTGCATGCTACTGTTCAAAGTTCTTGACTTATACTATTGCAAAGCCTTGTCAGGGCAAATCTAGTACTCAAGGTCACTCACATCTTCAGACTCTTCTCCTCTTACATTTATTACTTGTCTCTAGTCCATTGTGTCTACAGAGTCTTATCTTTTCCTGACCCTTCCACCTGGAACTTTCTTCATAGTCCTTCTTGTCAGTTCTGAACTCCTGACATAGCAAGTACCTTGAGTTGTACCTGCATCAACTATGTGAATAATAACAGCTATTTCATTCTCTGAATTCATTTTCAGTATGCTAATTGTAAATGTCCAGAAAGTGTTAATTAATTCCTCATTTCTTTTTCCATATGTTAATTTGCATTATAATGTCTATAAATGAAAAGTCTATGCATGTAATTCATTATGCATGGTTCTGCTGTTATTGTATTTTTTTATTGTTACATCTTTCTTTTGTAACAAGGTCATGAGTAAAAATGGGCCCCACTGGTCCAGTTCATTCACCTGCAAAATAAATAAATAAAATATAATGTGAGTGGTTTAATGCTGTTTGTTAACATACCAATAGAAATACATCAACCCTGTAAAGTACCCGTTTGAAATATTGGGGCCTGCTACAGCAAGTCCTGAAATGGGGAGACTGAATGGTTGAAGCATCAGACATATATATGCCAAGTCTGAGATGTCATTTCTCAGAATATTGCCTTTTCTCAAAAGTATGGCAATCTCAGAGTTGGTATATATAAATTCAGGAGAGTTTGCTCTTCTGTGTTTTCATTTTTTTCCCAGCTTGTCAACATTCAGTATTTCAAGTGGTGACATTTTAATAGGGAGTCAAACTATAACCAGAGACAATAACTATGAAAAGGCAATGGGGGGGGGTGTACTGGAGACATGATTGACAGCTGTAGAAATGCAGTACTGGCATTCAGAAATTAATCCTGGGAAGAAGGAGGCAGTTTGGCTTGCTTTACTGGCAGCACCTGCAGGAATGCAGATGTGTTGCCACACCTTAGCGTACCCACATCTCAAGTAATGAGCCACTTGGTCAGGAGGACGTGCATGCACCGCCTGAGGCAGCTAAAGAGGAGCCAGCATGCTACCCAGGGGGTGGGGGTTATGCAGTCCACAAAAGCTGGCAACTGACCCGCTCACTCACACCCAATTCACACATTCATCAAGGAATGAATGGGACGGAGAGCTCTCACCCTGACAGAGGAATGCATGTAATAACTGGATGCAGGAAGAAAAATCACTGGGCTGATCCTGCAAACCATAAAAAAACAAAAGATTGAGGACTCTCAGACTCCCAAGCTCAACAAGAAGAAATAGCTAAATATTTCCTTCAGCAAGAAAAGCAATTAGGTTTTACTGATATTTCTATCTAAGGTCAGCAGTTCTCACAAGCTGTTAGTATTTTGCTGGCCACAGATTCCATACAGCTTTTTTTCATTGATAATCTTTAGTTATTCATTTTTGAAAATGGTCGAAGACTGAATTAGCACTTGCAGAGTGCTCCCGAATGTGCTTTAAGAACAGTTTATCTACATTCATCTACATATAAAACATATTTAATTAGAGAAAGCTTCTTATCCACAGTCATCATCATTATTACTCCATCTTCATACTGCAGTGTAACCAAAGATATGGGAGGTGAACCATAATTAGCACAGCTATAGCGCATGATCAAAATGTGGGCTATGATGAGATATACTCATACCTTCTAGGACATGGACTTAATGATGAACATTATAACTGTGAAAATATATATAAAATTATATTTAAAAATGTATTATTTTCACAATATCATTTTACTGCATTGCAAAACAGTGCTAATATTTTGTACAGAAATGAATGAAGTTTGACTATATAAAGTTCTGATTTCAATTTGTTATCCTGCCATCCACATCCTGAGGTGGGCAAGCCAGAGCAAGCTCGAGCCCAAGTATAAGCTCAGCTGTAGCTTATGATTCAGCAAATTAGAGGGTTGGGAGGGTGGCCTAATGGTTAAGGTGTTTGCCTTGCAAACTCAAGGTGCAGGGTTTGAGTCTCACAAGGGATAATTGGCTAGGCTTTAAATGGCTCGCAAGAGCAGTTAGCCTTGTACTAACCTATGAACCAGGCTGCAGTCGTAAGGATTTTTTTTTTGGAGAAACTGCTGATTGTTTCAGACCAGACCTGCAGGCTGAGATTGCTTTCTATTAGGTTCAGTCTGCAAGTCTAGGCACTGTGTTTGGCAAGATTTCCAGAAATGCTGGTGCCACAGTGCAGAAAGGAAAGAAAATTTAAATATTTTGTGTGGGGGAGGACTATTTCAAGACATTATAGTTGAGCAATTTTTCTAAAACAATGTGCAGCTCATTTTTAGAATGAGAGTGCTTTATTAACAATGCGCAGCTCATTTTTAGAATGAGAGTGCTTTATTAACAATGCGCAGCTCATTTTTAGAATGAGAGTGCTTTATTAACAATGTGCAGCTCATTTTTAGAATGAGAGTGCTTTATTAACAATGCGCAGCTCATTTTTAGAATGAGAGTGCTTTATTAACAATGTGCAGCTCATTTTTAGAATGAGAGTGCTTTATTAACAATGTGCAGCTCATTTTTAGAATGAGAGTGCTTTATTAACAATGTGCAGCTTATTTTTAGAATGAGAGTGCTTTATTAACAATGTGCAGCTCATTTTTAGAATGAGAGTGCTTTATTAACAATGTGCAGCTCATTTTTAGAATGAGAGTGCTTTATTAACAATGTGCAGCTCATTTTTAGAATGAGAGTGCTTTATTAACAATGTGCAGCTTATTTTTAGAATGAGAGTGCTTTATTAACAATGTGCAGCTCATTTTTAGAATGAGAGTGCTTTATTAACAATGTGCAGCTCATTTTAGAATGAGAGTGCTTTATTAACAATGTGCAGCTCATTTTTAGAATGAGAGTGCTTTATTAACAATGTGCAGCTCATTTTTAGAATGAGAGTGCTTTATTAACAATGTGCAGCTTATTTTTAGAATGAGAGTGCTTTATTAACAATGCGCAGCTCATTTTTAGAATGAGAGTGCTTTATTAACAATGCAGCTCATTTTTAGAATGAGAGTGCTTTATTAACAATGTGCAGCTCATTTTTAGAATGAGAGTGCTTTATTAACAATGTGCAGCTCATTTTTAGAATGAGAGTGCTTTATTAACAATGTGCAGCTCATTTTTAGAATGAGAGTGCTTTATTAACAATGTGCAGCTCATTTTTAGAATGAGAGTGCTTTATTAACAATGCGCAGCTCATTTTTAGAATGAGAGTGCTTTATTAACAATGCGCAGCTCATTTTTAGAATGAGAGTGCTTTATTAACAATGTGCAGCTTATTTTTAGAATGAGAGTGCTTTATTTCCTTTACCCCAGAGTGCTTGCATGCTTCCACAGAGGGAAAAGAGCTTGTTTCAGTGGGAAAAAGAGAGAGCAGGAGAGCGTAGAAAGCCCTACGTATACTAAGGATATTATGGGTAGGATTTTTTTGTATGTCTTTGCTTTTATTGAGGTAAGCCCCAGCTCTCCATTGTCCCTGGTTTTAACTCAATACAGTGAATTTCTAAGAGGTGCTTAGTGTATGTTTGGGGGTAAGTACGTGTGTTCAAAAGCACTATGTTGAAATTACTACATTATTGTGGTAGTCATTTTTTTTGTAGTAACTTCACAGTTAGAGGTAATGTACCTTCTGACAGCACACTGTTTGACCATTTCTTGCAAAGTGTGGTAAAACTGCTGTGCACTAAATCATCATTAGACCAGAAGGGAAAAAAAAAAACACATTTTTTTCCACTAGCCAAGGCAACAGCTCTGTTACTGCATGCAGACCGGTGTGCTTATATACTTTAGTTATTGTATGTTTTCCCGTTATTCATCGTCAGCAGACCTGTAGATTGGGCTGCTGGGAACAGTGATCATCACACTGTCAGTTTTCATTCATTTGAGTAAATGCTGGCGATGGATGAAATAGAGTATATATATATATATATATATATATATATATATATATATATATATATATATATAGCAATATTAGTCTGTCTACCTGCATGTCTGTCATTAATAGCCAGGTGTTACATGTGTAAATGTCTGTGAAAATAGTCTATATGTTGTCTGCACATTGAGTCTGGAGATACGGAAATTCATTCAGTTTTTGCACTTGTGTGATTTCTGAATGACAGTAAAGTTTACTTTGAATTTTGACTTTGATATATATATATATATATATATATATATATATATATATATATATATATATATATCTATATATATAAACAAACAGCATCTTTATTTGTAACTTTTGTTTCCACAGTGTTTGAACCCAAATCATATTTCTATTCTGAAATAAAGACCAGACATGCACAAGTCTAACTAGCCTATAGTCAATACAGGTTCCTATCACATTGCCTAAAACTGACAATGTTGAACGGCCAAAATATCAAAAAGTGCCGTTCATTGAAACTGTTCTTGTGGGATTGCGGTACAGTGAGGATCAGAAAATTTGCCCTTTCCTCACTGTAGTGCGATCTCGGAGTTGGTATATATAATTAGCAGGGGGGGGTGCAACCCCCCACAAAAACAGTTTCAATGAATGGCACTTTCAATATTTTAGCCATTCAACATTGTCATTTTTCGACAATGTGATATAGACCCGTCAATACATTTATTCATATACTTATTTATTTGTCTGTTCTTGTAAAGCCATACTCCTACACAAAAGATAGTGATGATATATATGCTGAAGAATTTTAAATGTGGTCCAAATCACATTCAAGCAGGAACAAAACTCTACTTTTTTCATAAATGAAATATATACTGGCCTAAGATAGCACCTTGAGCTCAAGTTGGTAAACACCTGAAAACATGCCTCCGTAAATAATATTCAGCAACTCTGAAACCTATTTTCGGTGTTTCTATTAAAAATTTTGGTGAGCATTCTATGAATACTTCCAGTACCTGACCTTAAAATTAACATTACGGAAGCAATCTAAGTTTCCTATTTTAGCATTTTAGTATGCTAGTCAACAGTGCAACAGTCTTAGCAGTCAGACTTATCAAAACAATTTCAAACACTCAGCGCAAATCAGATCTGGAAGTTGGCAACTATTTCAGAACAGGTGATAACCAAAGATACAGGTCATAACCATCATACTCATGACAAACATCATTGGGGATATTAGATTTTAGCACAACAGACTATATAAAAATAGAGCAATATTCAGGAATGCAACCATAAATAAAGGTATGGCATGGATAAGCAATATGGATATGTCACAAAATGGCTATCCCAAAGTACAACAGACTTTTATTGTGAATGAAGCATGAATATCAAAAGCATAGAAAACACATAACATTGTAGCCTTCACATGAGGTGTCTATAAAGGTTGAAGAAAAACATAAATGAAAGAAGTATACCAATACCGATAACGTGAAAAAAAGGATTCATGCAAGGAAGGAGGAAAAAGTATTTTAGAAATACACAATGGAGCAAAAATAAAACAAAAATAGTAAAGTAAAATTAAAGAAATTATTTGAAGGGAAGGCAGGAAAAAGAATGCATAAAATGAAAGGCCAAAAAAAATCTCAATATTTACAAATAAGGATAATCAAGATTTATCATATCCCATCAGTCAAACTGACCCGGAAAATGTAATTGATTCCCACCCGTTCACAGAAGAGATCACCATGAAGACACTTTAAAAGATAAATGTTGCCTGTTATGATTTATTCTAGAATTCTTAAAATACTGAGGGAAGAACTGATAATATTTCTAACTAACCCTTTTCAACAAAATGTGTGATCAAGTAAAGTTTAATGTAGATTGGTTGAGTGGAGATGTAAGTGGATACAAACCTAGGGCCGAAAACGTTCCACCTATCAGTTTGACCTCAGATATAGGTATTGTTTTGCCACTGCTGTGTGTGAGAATTCTGGCAGAGCTTGAAGCCTATGTAGTACTAGACCTTTAACTTCCCTTCCCCATACATACTGACCCATGTTTCAATATCCACTACAAAATGGATTCCCTCTAGAGCAGAATTTGAAAAAAAACTTTCTCATTCTTGCATTAGGGAAATTTGTTCTGAATGAATTGCTATTGTTATTTCTTTGTCCATTTTTATTTAGTGGTATTTGTTTGTTTTCAAAAAGCCTGTGATTTCTTACTGTCATTTTTGCATACATTGACTCTTTGGAAACACCATAACTCACTACCTGTAGATGCCTTTTCTCATACAGCATATATGTTTTAAGTTGTAACACAGAGTTTCTTTCAAGCCATTCCAACTACAAACATTAAAAACATTCCAAGAAATAACAAGTGTAGTAATAATCTGTCTCTATCACAACTGGCAAGAATTGACTCAGGCTACATTTTTCACTTCATTTATGTTAGTTATGTTAATGTAAGTTTTGAACTTTAACATAAAAATAAGACAAATTGCATTTACAGCAGAAGTTTGTTCACTGAGTAAAACAAAAATCTGCTTGATGATGCAAACCAGTCATACCTCTCACCTGTCCATGACTTTACAAAACATCTCTTATTTTGCCTCAGCTTTTTGTTCTGTTCCTTGCAGAAATAGTGATTTTTCTGGCAATTCATTGAGGAATACAGTCTCAAAATCATACCAGATATGAGTTCTCTACTGTAGTGAAGAAGAGCAATATTTAAAAACTGTCCATTTTTCTGGTCTTTGTCCCACTTTATTTTTGCTTTGTCACTGATTCTTTTGCTAAGAAGTGGTGAGCTACACAGACAGTGAAGTGGGGAGGGTGGGACTTACACTATACATCACACTGGTAGATGGAACAGTCTTGTGGAATTGGAAAGTTAGCAGGCAAATGCTAGGGAAGCAATGATTAAGTGTTTAAAGTACTGATCATCCCATAGGGTCATGAAACTTGATTCAGAGCTTTGTCAAACTGTGATATGATGGAGGTTAAGCAAATGAGGTCATCTGTAGAAAGAGAAAGCATAACAAATCAAACTGACAGACGACAGAGAGACAGAAAGTGAAGTTATTCATGGAAAGAGAGAGGAGGCATGGCAGATACTGTGTTCTTACACTGGATAAAAAATAAACTTACAATTGGGAAAATGAGCTGCTCGGTTGTTGAGCAGTTTTATTTATTTATTTTTATTTTTTTTTTGGTCTACAGATCACCAAATGTCATAATACAGTGTATATGAGGTCTACTTTGACCCTGACTTGGAGAAAACAGCTATGTCTGAATGGATGTATATAGAACCGGTACGAATATAGTTGTAGCACAGAAACAGCAGTAGTCGTGTTCTAGAAAATTCTGCAAACCTTTACTCATAGAAGATGAAACTGCCTGGTAAACTGAGCTCATTATTTATGTGAAGAAATAACCACTGGGTCTAAATAGATGCAATTTCTCTTTTTTATGTTTTTCTTCTCGATATCACATATGTCAGTGCTGATATTTGTTTTATATCATCATTATAAGGAGATGAGGTGCATGGCAAAGAGAGAGGTGGTGAAGGCTAAGGATAAGGCATATGAAGGGTTGTATGAAAGGTTGGACACTAAGGAGGGAGAAAAGGACCTGTACCGATTGGCTAGACAGAGGGACCGAGCTAGGAAATATGTGCAACAGGTAAAGGTGATAAAGGATAATGAGGGAAACATACTCACAAGCGAGGAGAGTGTGTTGAGGAGATGGAAAGAGTACTTTGAGGGGTTGATGAATGAAGAGAATGAGAGGGAGAGAAGGTTGGATGATGTACAGATAGGGAATCATGAAGTACAATGGATTAGCAAGGAGGAAGTAAGGATAGCTATGAAGAGGATGAAGAATGGAAAGGCTGTTGGCCCAGATGACATACCTGTGGAAGCATGGAGGTGTTTAGGTGAAATGGCAGTGGAGTTTTTAACCAGATTGTTTAATGAAATCTTGGAAAGTGAGAGGATGCCTGAGGAATGGAGGAAAAAGTGTTTTGGTACCAATTTTTAAGAATAAGGGTGATGTGCAGAGCTGTAGTAACTACAGAGGGATTAAACTGATCAGTCACAGCATGAAGTTATGGGAAAGAGTAGTGGAAACTAGGTTAAGAAGGGATGTGATGATTAGTAATCAGCAGTATGGTTTTATGCCAAGAAAGAGCACTACAGATGCGATCTTTGCTCTGAGAGTGTTGATGGAGAAGTACAGAGACTGTCGGAATGAGTTGCATTGTGTTTTTGTAGACTTAGAGAAAGCATATGACAGGGTGCCTAGAGAGGAGTTGTGGTATTGTATGAGGAAGTCAGGAGTGTCAGAGAAGTATGTAAGAGTGGTACAGGATATGTACGAGGGTAGTGTGACAGCAGTGAGGTCTGCGTTGGGAGTGACGGATGCATTTAAGGTGGAGGTGGGGTTACATCAAGGATCAACTCTGAGCCCTTTCTTATTTGCAATGGTGATGGACAGGTTGACAGACGAGATCAGACAGGAGTCCCCATGGACTATGATGTTTGCAGATGACATTGTGATCTGTAGTGAGAGTAGGGAACAGGTGGAGGAGACCCTGGAGAGCTGGAGATATGCTCTAGAGAGAAGAGGAATGAAGGTCAGCAGGACTAAGACAGAATATATGTGTGTGAATGAGAGGGAGGATAGAGGAATGGTGAAGATGCAAGGAGTAGAGGTGATGAAGGTGGATGAGTTTAAATACTTGGGGTCAATTGTTCAGAGTAACGGTGAGTGTGGAAGAGAGGTGAGAAAGAGAGTACAGGCAGGATGGAGTAGGTGGAGAAGAGTGTCAGGAGTGATTTGTGACAGATGAGTACCTGTAAGAGTGAAAGGGAAGGTCTACAAGAGGGTAGTGAGTCCAGTTATGTTATATGGGTTGGAGACAGTGGCACTGACAAAAAGGCAGGAGTTTGAGCTGGATGTGGCAGAATTAAAGATGTTAAGATTTGCACTGAGTGTGACGAGGATGGACAGGATTAGGAATAAGCATATTAGAGGGTCAGCCCAGGTTGGAAGGTTTGGAGACAAAGCCAGAGAGGCATGATTACGTTGGTTTTGACATATGCTGAGTATATTGGGAAAAAGATGCTAAGGATGAAGCTACCAGGTAACAGGAAAAGGGGAAGGTCTAAGATAAGGTTTATGGATGTGGTGAGAGAGGACATGCAGGTGGTTGGTGTGACAGAGCAAGATGCAGAGGACAGGAAGAAATAGAAACAAGTGATCTGCTGTGGCGACCCCTAACGGGAACAGCCGAAAGAAGATGATGATGATGATGACCAGCATTTTGTGGCCCAGGCCTATTCCAGTCAGTGTCCCTTCTCCTTGATATAATAGAAAATAGCTAGCACTTATATGAGTGAACACTTTTTGGTGATGTAAAAAAAAAAAAAAAAAAAAAAAACAAATGCTCATATAAGCAAACATTTTTTCCAATGGTATTTTTGATGGCAGCTTTTTACGTGAGAATGCAGTACAGTGAGATCAGGGAATTTGCCCTTACCCCACTACTGTGTCATCTCGGAGCTGGTATATATAATTAGCAGGGGGATTTGGTGGAGCAACCTCCCACGTGGAAGGTGCGGGAGGGTTTGTCCCCTGCAAAAACATTACTTATACTTTGCTCATTTTTCTATAATTTCAGATTCGTTATTTTGAGCTTTTGATGTTTCATGAGACAATCCTTCTCCTACATCATTTGTGTTCCCACAAATGCAGTGAGTGAATTATTTGTGTTGAGAAGTTGAGGAACCACATACAGGAATTCATTCTCCGCCTAACTGATGACTACTCAAACCTGCATTTTTATGTGCTCTTTTTTCTCATTCATTCATTTATCTGAGTGTAAGAATGACCTTTTAGTATAAAAACTGTTTTATTTAAAAAGGTTCAGATTAAAGGTTACTACCCAAGAAGAGTCTTATGGTAAATACTACTAAAGGAGCCATTACCACATTTTTGACTCATTTCTTATGATTTTTACAATCAAAAATGGCATCATTACTAACATCATTTGAGTGAAGTTTAAATCCGCTGAAGACAAGGGTGTGAATTTGAACAATATTGATTCTTTACTTTTCGAGCGCTGCCTGCCTGCAAACCTCAGCCTACAGCACTGCATGTGCCAAAATGAATGAAAAATATAATGTAATCAAGCAACAGTCATAATGTCATATCCAGAGAGAAAAAAATGTAATCCTGGTGAAGCGGTAACAAACAGAGATACAGAATAACACAAAATATTGCTCAAGCACTCGCAGTGATCCTGTCTTACAATAGCAGAGCACTCCTCTATTCTTCCTTACCAAGTGCCAACTCATCAACAAGGAGAAAATGAGATATCACTCACACACCAAAAAATGAAACTAAAGTTAAGGCTCAAAGGAATATGGATTTGCCTGGACTGTTGTTGCAGTAGATGTGTGCTACGGAAAAGACAAACAGAAAAAAGTCTATAATTAAAGAAATAAAGAAACAGCATAAACACTGAAATGAATTTAAAAAAAATAAAAAAAAATATTGTAGACTAATAATCATCAAAACAGCTGTTGAGAAATGTCTATTTTTGTTGCAAACAATTTTCTAACAAACGTACTAATTACTCTTATTTGTTTTCTTGCAGATACTTTCTTTACTGTGGACTCAAGATTGGGATTAAAGCTTTCTAGTTTTGTAAAAGCCAACAGCTGCAATTAAACTTGCCAAAAATTCTGCCAGAATATATACAAGTTTGTTTTGTTTAAAAAAAGAAAACAGAAACATGAGAAGGAAAAGTTTTTTTAATATGTATAAAATGGCACAATAAAAAGTTGCAGAGAAATACTCTGAATAACACACAAATGAAAACAGCAACCCATTGCTCTTTTGGTGTATAACTTTCTCGTTTAGGCTATGTTTGCCATCTGTCTTTCACAACACCCCCAAGCCAGCTATGGCATTCATTAACGTTAAGATTCCAGGAATAAAAAGACTTGAGAACCTTCTAATATGAATAGTAGAGAAGCGGCTGCTGTCAAGTAAAGAAGGATGAGATTTCTGCATCAACAGATATTAGGTTTAATAGCTCTAATTTATAGTCATCTGTGTGTCATTAGACATATGCCTGTCGACTTTTAAAATCACCCCAGCTATTAACAAAGTCTTTGCATTCCAAAGAGTTAGTAAACTGGCCTGCTGTAGCTCAGTAAAGGCGAAGTACACAATTGTATAACATAATACAAAAGTTCATCAGGAACAGCTGTTTCTATCTGGTATACCTAAGTGCTGCATCCAGGTGGAACAGCTGAGCTCCCCCTTCTTATTGTCCTGTCTACTGCCCATTCTGACAGCTTATGAAACTACATCCTCTCCTTGAAAAATTACTTCTTTATATCCAGATTAATTTAGATTCCATTATCTATTAGTTTTATTTCCTCCCACCATTTCTGTCCTTTCTGTCCAACCTAATGTCATCACATATCCTACTTAATGCCTTTTATTTCCATATAATTTCAGATTTGGATTGACTGGCCAAAAACAATCAAGCCAAATGTACTACTCAAACAAAAAACAAATGACAATAACAAAGCATGCAAAATCTTTTATTTCAGTGAAGGGCAATGCTTTTATACCCCCCATACATGGGGCTCTGCAGCCTGCACCCTACTTACTATAATGAGTTCTGAGGATGAGTCAGTTACTTTGTGATAAAGGGCAAGACCCCGCTAATAGATTTTTCCATCTGTTAAAACTTACAGCCAATGTGTACTTTTGTCCAGGTTGCATTTGGCCAAGTAATCTGTTCCTTATCATGTCTCACCTTCCTCTCTGTCTCTTCTTTTCTAGGTAAAAGAAATCAAGCTCTGCGAGCCTTTTACTATATGCTACGCATTACATCTCTCCCAATAGCTGGCTTGCCATTCTTTGTGCCCTCTTAAGTGGGATGGATAAGGCCAATGTATAACCAAATGGGAGAGGTTATCTCAAGCACAAAAAGGGAAATTAGCTAGGCTTAAAACGGCGTGCAAGGGCAGCTAGCCTAGTACTTACATATGAACCTATGAACCTATGAAGGAGAGACTGGGGGTGATGGGAGCAAAACATAGGTTAGGTTTTTAGGCAGTTGAAAGTAGGTACAAAAGAAATGTGAGGTCCATGGTTGAGAAGTCATAGGCTACGATCTGAGCTGATAGCAGTGATACAAGCAGTGTCTACCCTCTCCTCTTATATCACAGAAATATGGGTGAATGACAAGAGCGTTAAGACATGAAGGTGCCTGGGTATAGGTTGTTCAGTGATGACAGAGAAGGGAAAAATAGGAATAGATTAACAAACTGTATACAAAAACAGAGCATCAGATGTGAGGTTATTGTTGCCCCTGGTGGGGGTGTGGATAAGTTGATCCAGGGCATTGGAATTTATGAATTCCAAAAGGCGCTGAGCAAAGGAGTTGGTACATCAATAGTTTTCCCAGTTAATGGTGGGGTAGTTGAAATCTCCCAATATTAGGGTGTTTGGATGAACCCTAATATTTTGCAGTATATCAAGAAAAGAGGAGTGGGAATCCTGGGGCATGGTGGGAGATCTGTAGCAAGCTACAATTTGTATTGGAGGTGAAATAAGGAAAAGGATACTGGACACAGACCCAGTGAGAGACTTGTATGAATCAGATACATTTATTAATATAAATATAATATAATATAATAATATTATTATATTGGACACAGACCCAATGAGAGACTTGCATGAATCAGATACATTTATTAATATAAATATAATATAATATAATATAATATAATATAATATAATAATATTATTATACTGGACACAGACCCAATGACAGACTTGCATGAATCAGATACATTTATTAATAGAAATATAATATAATAATATTATTATACTGGACACAGGCCCACTGAGAGACTTGCATGAATCAGATACATTTATTAATAGAAATATAATATAATAATATTATTATACTGGACACAGACCCAATGTGAGACTTGCATGAATCAGATACATTTAATATAAATATAATATAATATAATAATATTATTATACTGGACACAGACCCAATGAGAGACTTGCATGAATCATATACATTTATTAATATAAATATAATATAATATAATATAATATAATATAATATAATATAATATAATATAATATAATATAATAATATTATTATACTGGACACAGACCCATTGAGAGACTTGCATGAATCAGATACATTTATTAATATAAATATAATATAATATAATATAATAATATTATTATACTGGACACAGACCCAATGAGAGACTTGCATGTATCAGATACATTTATTAATATAAATATAATATAATATAATAATATTATTATACTGGACACAGACCCAATGAGAGACTTACATTAATCAGATATATTTATTTAATATACATATAATATAATATAATAATATTATTATACTGGACACAGACCCAATGAGAGACTTGCGTGAATCAGATAAATGTATTAAACTGATAGGACTTCAGAAGCAGGCTGAAGCGGTATTGGGAACAGCATTTTTCTTTATTTTACAGAGTTCTGAAGTACAATGGGAGCAGCATTTTTCTTTTATTTTAGAGTCAAGAGTATGACCTGTTTGGATTTCATTATTTTACTGCAATCCAGATATGGAACTGCATGATTTATTAAACTCAGTAGGACAGCAGGCTTAAGTGGTAATGGGAGAAGCATTTTATTTTGTTTTGTTTTTTTTTTTATTTTACTACTTCCCATAATGGAAGAATCAGCCCGGATGTAATCCAGATTACGTCTGTGTGTGTGTGTGTGTGTGTGTGTGTGTGTGTGTGTGTGTGTGTGTGTGTGTGTGTGTGTGTGTATGTGTGAAATGCCCCAGTCAGGGGCCACTGTCGCACAGAATAAAACCCTTACCCCCTGGACAGTAGGTGTAGAAACTAGCTAAGAACCAGAGAAGTTATGGTGTAAGGAAAGAAAAATGATTGTTATAAACAGAAACATCATCATATCAGCCATTTTCTTTAGGTGTGATCCTTGGTTTTCTTGTTCTGTCTGTGTTTATTATTCAGCTGTAAATAAACTAGACAGCCTGACATCTAGAAGTGTAATATTTATATTTTTAATTTAGCTTATTTTTTGCAGGCACACAGATATAAACTGCAGAAAGCACTTACTGCAGATGAGAAAGCCTATGAGCTGTTAAAGAGATGTTTCAATTAGTACGTGGTATGATTCCCTCGGCCTTTATTTGTCTTCTGTATGACTCAAACGAAGTTACTTTCCCAAACAGCACTCTTAGGCTGTACCAGGCTGTTATCAAATCCATTATACATTTATCTTTCAAATTCCTGTACCCTTCACATAGGTGCTAATTCGTATGTTATATGACACTTGAGTATGAATCCAAGAATGTCTTTTTTTATTTTATTGAGTTGCCAAATGCATTTTCACTAAATATGAGTTTCAAGAGAAGAGAAGTTTACTGTTTTCAAGGTGTGAGTGTTTTGTTTTATTTGGTTTAGATTATGTCTGTCAGTAATTTTATTTTCTGTAAAATTTGAAATAAAAGTTTTAAATGAAAGCCAAATCTATGTGATAATTGTAAAAGGAGAGATGAAAACATTATGCAGACTGAACAGTGTTTATTGTAATTAGGGAGACAAAAGTAATGAGACATTGGTATGGCTGGTCGCAGCCTCTGGGAGCTTGATTTATTTGGGGCTCCATTTGCACATGATCTGGCTGCAACACTGGAGGTGTTGCCTCTACACTACAACATTATTAGCTATTCAAGTATGTCAGACCTTTACTGAGTGATGTCAGAGGAGATATCTATTCTTGATCACAGAGAAGATATAGGGAGGTCAAAAATGAGATATAGGTGGGACTTCCAAGATGGCTGCAGACTGATCAGCAGCTTAACTTTAGCTCTCCCAGTATGAAAAAAGAACTTGAAAGATAAGCGCTGGTAATTCTGCCGGTTTAGTAAAACTGAGTTAATGGCTAGTAAGTTTACTAACTGGATGCCAGCAAAGAAGAAACTTAAGAGACCCTGACAGAAAAATCAACTAGAAAAGGTAAAGGTAAAACATTGACTGGGAAAAATCCTGCAGCTGTTCAGCAAAAAGCAATTCAAGCTCAAGCTTTGGTACAAGAAATGGCTTCCAGTAATTTAGAGGAAAAATAAATCAAATGTGCTCAGAGTTGATTAAAATGAATTAAAAACTGAAGGAATATATCAATTCAAATAACAAATGGCTTGAAAAAATGGAAGAAGCTTTAAACAGCTATTGAGATGAACTGATAAAACTGCGAAAATCAGAAGTTGAAATTGAGAAAAGGGTGGCTGAGAATGAGACTATCCAATGAGCTGTTTCAAAAAATGGCAGTTAGAGAGGACAGAACACGCCAAAAAATGAGATTTTCTGCTATACCAGAGAAACTGGATAGAACAGACTGTATTATTTTTTAAAGCGCAAATACGCAGCTGGACTGGTATTCCATAACATGATTTCATTATTCTACTGCAATCCAGAAATGGAACAGCATGATTTATTAAACTGAGTAGGACAGCAGGTTTAAGTGGTAATGGGAGCAGCCTCAGGAGGCCTGATTTATTACTCTGCATAGGGCTCCATTTGCACATGATCTGGCTGCAATACTAGAGGTGTTGCCTCAACAATACAACATTATTAGCCATTCAAGGGTAAAGGGCACATTGTGTACATGCTCCAAACCTGACCATGAGAAAACAGACAAGACCTATATTAGTAGATACAATCATACCAGCAGAAAGAGTTGATCCTGATAAAACTGTGGCAAAAGAGCAAATATTAAAAATTGAAAACAGTAGACTGTTTATAGAAAAAGTGGTTTAACTGACTTTCAAGGGCTTTGAAAGATGGTAAAACACTTCACACTTCTAGATTTTTTTCTTTTACTGGTAGTACATGGAATATATAAAGCACTATGTACAACCAAGAGACCCCCATCATAACTCTGTGGTCTCTATATGGATGCAAAGACTGACCCTTCAAGCTTAACTCTCAAGGAGAATTTATTGGCACCTATGCCTCAAACACATAATTAGGTGGTTATGATTAGAGACCCAATCATTATACTATGTATAGCCACAAGCTAATGGCATTGGTAGAACATATTATGGCCAATATTAAAATAAACACCCAGAACAGAAAATATTAAAAGAATTCCATGGAGACAGCAAATTGTAACTCTGTTTAGAGGGTAGAGAAATTATATGCACCCCATGAAAGGAGTAATTCTAATTCTTATTGTATTTATCAGGTGGGTGAACTAGACTGCCAAAGACCCTTTTCACTTGTGATGTAGTTACAAAAAGTGAAAAACTGAAACAAAACAGTAGTAATACAATAATATACAAAGAGCTGTAGAACAAAATAAGAAACAACCCCAGCAAGTTTGACATTTAAGTACAACTTTAACAACACAATTCAACAAGCATTGCTGAATATAACAACCAAGATGAAGTGGTAAGCAAACTAGATCAAAAGACAAAAATGAAGAAGCAAACAGACCATAAGAGGCAGGCAGTATAATAACTTTTGCAAAATAGACAGCCTGAGTTGTAGAAACAAGTCAACCAGAACAAACAGAAATCTCTGTACAAACCAGAACTGTGTGTATGGGTTACATGAAAAATATAATAGATGGGAAACTGTACTTTAAACAGCCTGTTCTTTCCTTAAGTTATATAGTGAAGATGTTGATTACTTTGATTTCAATTGCAAGGAATAGACATGGTAATAACTTACTTAAAAAGAAAGATTGTACCAGTGACAAAGTGTGTGTGCCAGAAAAATGTTATTAACAAGATATTCTAAAAGAACTGTAAGGAAACGTGGTTATCTCAAGCACTGCATCATGAGATAACTTACATGTTTTCTTTACAGAACTTAGGATAATGCAGGTCACAGGCAGAGTCTGTTCTGATCCGAAAAATAATATTTATTACCTTTTACATTAAAAAGAGATATTTTTTCTTCAGTTAAAAATGAGCGTGATATGGTGTTGTGGCAACCCACCAGGCAATGATAAGAAACAGAAGAGTTGTGACTGCTAATTCTGGTGACAGAAATTGAGTCTGGAGTTATTGGTGGAATAACTGCCCATGTAACTGATGTCCTACCCTCTAGCTGAGGTCTTCTGACTAGCTGGAAATCATTGACAATATTGCTGTTGCTTCCAATAACCCCTTCCACTACACTTGTTTGGGATTATTTCAGTTAGTTAGCAAAGGAGGTATGAGTTTATGAAAGGTGTGGTAATCTGAATAAATAATGCTTTATGAATTATGCATAACGTTCATTAATATACAGCTTGTGATTGGCTAAAGATTGTGAAATGTTCTAAAAACAATTATGGGACATTTTGAACTGAAGTAGTGTTCTGTTTTCAGCCATTCCTGAAGGCTTGTAGTACTGATATCTGTAATCAGTTTGTCCCCTTTATAAAGTTCACTGGTTTAACTGTTTAAAGTCTGTACTGTCATTAATTCCTTCTGGAAACTCAGTGAATGAATTTGTGCCTCTACCGTAGTGTGTATGAATATTCCCTCGTTTATGTTCGTTTTATGCACTCACTTTGGTACACTTCCTCTGACAGTGACAGTACATGTATTCAGACATGATAAACATCCAGTTGGTACTTCGTGCTAGGTAGACATTGAATGGTGGTAGTCAGGTACAGCTCAGATATGTTTATGACCACATTGTCAGATACCATGTTCAAAGGTTCATAGATACTTACTAGCCAATACATCTGTGAGGATCTTATGAAGCCTAGACTTATATTACCATTGTATTTTTTTTCTTTATACTTTGCCAAAAAATAACCCTGAGGTGGGTATAACAAAGATATGTTCACTTCTTGCCCCTATCCAAGACCCACATGGGTGCTAAACCAGAGGGAAATTTGTGGTTTCTCATCCATTTGTCCAAATTACATTTGATAGAGTAAAATAAGGACAGTGCTTTATGTGGAATGGAAGACAGTTCCAAAAAATGGTATTCTCTGTTATACATACATATCCCTCCAACATGTTTGCTTTGTGTTGCAAAAAGATTGAGTTTCCTTGAACGGGTGCTCACTCTAGCATTGGACTTACAAATGTGTAATAGCTCTGATAGGATAGGGTTTGTTGAGACTATATAGGCAAGGTAGAGGTTGCCTCTTAGCAGCCTATATGATAACAAGAAGAGGGACAAAGCTTTGAGACAGTCAACATAGTTGATTTAGGGCCTTGCTTTTTTAAACTAGAAAGTGTTCCGGTCATTCTATTTCGGACAAATGTTTGAACAGGTACACACTGAAAGAGGCATTGTAGTCAATGATCAACCTAATGAGAGCCAAGTAGACTGGAATGAGTACACCCCTGGACCTGGATGCCATACATTTAGAATCAATCTGTGTATTGAAAAAGGACAATTTACCTTTATTATTATTCTTGATCACCAAATAAAAGCAACTGTTTTTTCCCTACTTTTCATGGTCTTCTTGGCTTTATTGATCAGACTGTCATTTTAAGAAGTGATATATGCAAATTCCATGTAATGTTAAGATGCTGGAGCACCATTTTATGAAAACGTGAATCATCTAAACAGCCAGATAGTTGATTACTGTCTCCCCTGATCTACTGACCTGTTGCTTCTTCCCATATGCACACTTCTTTAGAATTCTCTGGATCTTGTATACTCATTTCAGATTAACTCTTGAACCATCTGGCAATGTGGTTATGGATCCCTATCAAGCTTGAGTTTTCAGAAACTCGAAATTCATATGTCAAGACAATATGATCGAGTTTCCAAAAACCCGAAGCTTTTGAATGGAGAGCTTTATACAATGCGTATTGGGGAATTTATCCTTTTCCCCACTGTAGTGCAATCTCAGAGTTGGTATCTATAATATGCAGAGGGTGTGGGAGCACATCGAAAAGAGGTACTTTTTTGTTTTGTTTTTTTGACATTCAAGATTTGGAAACTCGATCATATCATCTCGACAATATGAGTATCAAGTTTCTGAAAATTTATTTTTTTTTTCAAAACAATTTTATTGATTTTAATATATTCAAAATTGTAAACAATCACATAAAATCATAGTAAAAACTGTAACCTGAAAACTTTAGCATATATAAATTACATTATATAAATTACATGTTTGATATAAACCAAACTAACAGAAATGAACCAACTAAAGTATTTACATAGACATCCATTAATATATTTACAATGTGTTATTGATATCTGATTATAATGCATACTGTCATTATGAAAGAAACAAACTAATGTAATTTGTTATAGAGATTCTTTCTTCTGCAACAAGTTTTGCAGATTAACCCACAATTAAAGATTGTATGTTTTATTGGTTGTCCTTGAGTTTATAGTTTTTAATTGCAGTTGGCATACAACATTTAACAGATTCTTGAACTCAGGAAAGGAAGGAGGAGATTCTGAAATCCAATTTTGTGTTATGGTCTTTCTGGTTACTGCCAGTATTGCCCATAATAGTGGATACTTTATTTTTCTGACACATTGTGGAAAAGGAGTATTAAATATCACGAGAGATTTATTTAATGTTAAATTGTCTGAATAAAGTGCCTGTAGTAAATTATTTATTTTCCCCAGAAAGTATTTAAAGTATGACATTCGTAAAACATATGTGCCCAGTTAATGTCTATATTGATTTACATTTATTACAAATATTTAGTTTTTTGTTTATTTTATCTATTAAATGAGGAGTGTAGAATGATCTGTTTATATATTTCCACGTATATAATTTCCAATTCAAAGATAAAGTAGTTTCCTCTGCTGATTGTAATATATTTGCTTTGTCTAAATTGGTAGGAAGATTATTATTGATAGAGTAAAAATAGTTCCAGAAGTTCTGTGGACAGCTGAAAGTTTCTTCCCTTATAGTTCTATAAATAAAAGAAGTTTGCCAGAATATGTATGCTTATGAAGTAAGATTGATTGAAAATGGTATAACAGAATACTGGATTTGTGTTTAGTTATTGATGAGATCAATTCTAATTAATTAGCTAGAGTTAGTAAAAGTGTTTGTATATCTAGCCACATTGTATTATCTATTTGATATTCCTGTATTATGTATTCAACTGATTTGGTTTTATATCCTGATGTTAGTTGGAACCAAAACTTAAGATCATTATGCTTAAATATGGTGATTTTATTTATGGCTGAAGTTATAAAAGATTCTTGTGTGAAAGCTATGGGGACTAACAAAAAGGAGCATTCTTTGTATCGGGGGTGTTTATATATACAATTTTAAAATTGTTTTTATAATATTATGAATGTAGCTAGTAGTATGATTGAGATTTATGTGTATAGTGAAATAATCTTTTAGGATCCATAAAAAGGGGTTACTTATTATTTCTAATTTGTGTGTAGATGGTCTGGAGATTATCTGTATAGCTGATGAAACCCATAACAGTTTGTACTTAGCTGAGTATGTAGCATATAAAAGTTGAGTAATTGTTTTGATTATTGAGGAAATAGAGTAAAGGTTTAGATCTGGGAATGCTATCCCACAATTGTTCCAGCTGTTTTGATGTTGATTAATTGATATTCTTGTTTTTTTTTTTTCCTGGACCAGAAGAATTTTAATATTAAAGTATTTAACTTATTAGTAAAATTTTTTGAAGGGAGTATTTGAATGGATTGTATAATATATAATATTTTGGGCAGAATAATCATTTTAATAATAGTTAATCTTTCTTCTGTAGTGAAAGATACTGTATTCCATTTTAAAAATAGATTTTGAATATTTTCAAAACACTTATTATAGTTTAATTGTATTATTATTTTGATGTTTTTATCTAGAATTATTCCTAAATAAGTAATTTGATCTGTACTAGTTAACTGCTGAGAGTTATAGTTAGATTTGTTATTTGTATTTGAGTGTATGGGTAAAATTTTAGTTTTGTTGTCATTAAAAGACAGCCCAGACATCTTTTGAAAAATCTTAATCGAATCAAACAGGGCTGATATTGAAGAATCATTTCCTTTTGCAGAGATGAGAACATCATCTGCAAATAATTGAATTTTGGCTGTTATATCTTTTTCAAGCTCTAAACCCTTTATTTTATTATTATTCCTAATATCATTAGCCCACGGTTCCATTATCACTGTAAACAACAATGGAGATAGTGGGCAACCTTGCTTGGTACCTTTTATGATAGGAATTTTATTTGAAGTATATGTACCTAATTTGATATAAGCAAATGTACCATCACACAAGTGTTTTAGTAGATTAACAAAATTGTATGAAAAATTTAAACACTCTAATAATGTGAACAAGTAATCCCAATTAATTGAGATAAAAGCAGTGTTTATGTCCAAACTAATTAAAGTTTGGTTCTTTTTTTCTTTTGTGAGAAGTCAATAAGGGCTAATGTTTGTTTTATATTATCATAAGTGTTTCTATTGATTACAAAACCTGTCTGATCCTCATCAATTAATTGGGGTAAAAACTTTTTTAGTCTTTCAGTGAATATGTTCATAAACATCTTGTAGTCAGTATTTAATAAAGAAATAGGTCTGTAAGAGGAACAATATTTAGGGTCCTTGTTATGTTTTAAGATAGGTGAAATGAATGTATATTTCCATGAGGGAGGTATTATGAAGTTGTTTTGAGCTGTACTATATACTTTATGGAGTAATGAAATAGCTGATTTGAGTATAACTTTGTATATTTCTGGTATGATACCATCATTACCAGGTGCCTTATTTTGCTTGAGCTTATTGATTTGAGTTTGTATGTCAGCTAGGGTAATTTGTTTATCAATAAGTTCTATTTGTTGTTTATTAAGTTTATTATGAAGATTTTTATTAATAAAATGCTTAATGTTGTCTTTACTTTCTGCATTATGTGTATCTTGATTAATTGTATGAAAGTGACTTCTAATTTCTTCTATTATATCTTGTATACTTCTTTCTTTTTCTTCAGGGAATATATTTCTTTAATATGATTATGTTTTTTTCATTCTTTTAGTTCTATTCTTGAGATTAGTTAAGTGTTTAGGGTTTAGTGAATAAGCAAGGAATTTATACTTTTCTAATGTAATCATTGTCTTATGATGTAGTATGTTTCTATATTCTTCATTTAATTTGCTTATTTCCTCTCTGATGTTTTTAGAAGAGAGATTGTCTCTATTTTTTGAGATGCAATAAATCAAGCTTGTTCTGTAATGTTTCCATATCTTTATCGCACATTTTCCTTTAATTGTAATACCATTTGTTAATTTGTCCATATAAGTAAGCTTTTAGTGCATCCCAAACATATATGTCATGAATATTAGATGCTGAATTTATATCTATAAAATTTTGTATTTCTTCTTTTAAAAATGACTGAAAATCTTTAAGTTGGATTAATATATGCAGGTATTCTTTTTATTTGTGCATTAGGGATGTTGTTGATATTTAATTCAAATATAATGGAATTATGATCAGAGATTGGACAATAAATGATTTTGCTGTTATTTAAGTCATTTATAATTTGTGTGGAGAATAGTATTCTGTCGATTCTGGAATATGATTTGTGTCTATTGGAATAGAATGTGTATTTTAGAGAACTATGATCAGTGAAGTCAAAAATATCTTTGAGCAGGTAGGAGTCTATAAATTGTATTAATTGTTTTGCTTGAGGGGTAGTTTTTCTATTTGCTAAAGTGGTTGTATATTTTAAATCTAGAATACAATTAAAGTCCCCTGCCATGATAATATTTCTGTCAGACTGAGATATTATTTGAGATAAAATTGTTTGATAGTATTAGTACCTATTCCCGGTAACCAGTAGTTATTTATTATTGTATATATTTTTTTGTTTATTTCAATAATGACTAAACATAGCAAATCTTTATTATCTTGATATGTTTAAATTATTCTTGGTAAAGGAAGTGATTTGTCCCATAAAATTGCAACCCCCCCCCTTTTCTTTTTTGTATATACTGAGCTTACGATGACTGTATATTTATTTGTGTTCAAGAACTTAATATCATCTCCTATTAAATGAGTTTCCTGTAAAAAAATAAGTTTGGTTTATGTAGGGCTAGATATTTAAACAAACTACCTCTTTTGATGGGGTTATTTAGACCATTTATATTAATCGATATGCCTTTTAATATAGTCATGTTATACAGGTATGGGTGTGTGATTAATTAATAACATATCAATATAATATGTGTAATTTAAGAATCTCTTTTCAACCATAAATTTGTTCATTTTGCAAGTACTATACATTGATTTATAGTGGGAAACACATATATCATGAGCATTGTAACCTATAGTTCTATTTGGATAGATTAAAATGGATGTCAAAAGAAACTGTATTTTAACAATGAACATATAATACACATTATAAAAAACACAATATAGCTCCCCGCCTGGAGTTATAAACTCCCTGTCTCAATGACATTTGCCACTGAGATCGAACCCTTAACCTGTAGCAACAGAGCGCAACTACCACCAGTAATATGTATTAAGTAATAGTGATTAGCTATAAAACTAGTGATTATTTTAACTTAAATCTATTAAAATTTAACTAGATATATTTCATCTGATATAATATGTTAATCACAAAAATGAAATACAATGTAAATTATTGTGTATGTGTAAAACATAGAAAAACATATTAGCTAGTCTCTAATATAAATTATCACAAGGATAGTATATAACTATCTATTTGACTAATTACTATTTAACCATTTTTAACTTAGTATAATATGATAGTAATATCTATCAAAAGTTATTAAACTATTTTGTATTAATAATTTTCTTCAAACAAGGATATATACAGTCAGAAACAGATTTCTTAGATCTATTATGTTAACAGAAGAATTGTAAGTTATCAAATATATATTCATTAATCACGTTTTGTTTCCTTTCTCACAAATATATATATATGTATGCGATATAGAAGATGGAAAGATATTTGTCTAAATCATTCAAATGAATCTCACAAAATTCCTCTCAATGTAACACATACTGTCTTATATAGAAATGTAATATTCTACTAAAAATAATATACAAGTGAAAATATAGCACTAAGCAGTCCAGAATTGCCCTGTCCCAGTGTTCTCACCATAGTAATCCAATAAAGAATACAGATTCACATTTCATCCTTTGAGAGAAGTGGACAAACTTGTCTTACAAATCTTGGAAAAATGTACTAATAAGTATAATACTGTCCACACATACTCAAGTTTTAAGTAACACAACAGTCAGTCCCACAAATCAAGTTTATGTTCATCTGTCCATGTATACCATAACACAAGCTTCAAGAGGTCAGCTCTCATTAATAGTAATTTTTATGTAAAAAAAGTCTAGTATATCTGAAATAAACCTTTAAAGTAGGATCCGGGTGACCAACATACTTTGCAGAAGGAATACTACAATTAGAGATAAAAAGCACACTTACGTAACTGCATGTTCCAAAAACACAGATGCTTAACAGATGAATGTGGATACCAGCATCTGTTATCTCTGCTTTGATGATGTAGAGTTGGCTTCTTGCTGGACATTAGCATTTTATTGTATCTAGTAACAGTAAAATAGTCCAAGTCTCACTGACCCAGATGGATGTTTTGGAATGTTGTCTAGCCTTCCCTGCATTGATTTACAATTTACAACTCCTGTAAAGTCTGTGTAAAAGTATAAAGGTATTATAAACAGGTAGGGTTATTGTCTCAGAAATGTATGATTCACCAGAAAACAAGAGGCATTCATAAGCTGAACATGGATTACCAAATCCACTGTTCTACTTTAATAAAGTTTTTTTAAGTGTCAGTATCAAACTTCAGTTGGCTGATCACTCCTGAATGTAGCTTTACAGGAAAATCCTAATGAAGTACAGCCTAGCACTCAGCATTCCCCTTGGGCCTCTGTGTTAAATATTGTTTTACTCTCTGCTTCAGAATTTATATCTGTGCTTTTCAGGCATCTGCACACAAACTGTACACAAATCCCTCCAATCAAAATATTCACTTAGGCAAAGAAACTGCACAGCTGCTTTGGATGAATTGACAAGCAATATCACAATTACTTTAAAATGGAACAATGTAGTATAAGCAGTTTTTAAAAGTCTGACAGAAAGAAAATGGAAACCACCTTCTCCAGTTATTGTTCTTCTTTACCTTGCTTCTCCTATACATCATGGGCTATGCCCTAGAGCTCACCCCCCAGTGTCATGTATGTGAAAGTATTAGTTCAGCTATTCCCACCATAATGGTATTATTTCCCATAGCTCTTACTTCTTTCCTCAGGAATTCTGGATATAGCTGAAAATAATGGGAAGTGGCAAATCAGGACCAATGTATAGCTATTACTTATACTTCACTTAAACATTAATAGAGCCACAGGTTTGAGTCATCACAGATTTGTTTGGCAATAAGTGCAAAACTGTACTGTCTAACATTATTGATTTGTTTTGTCTGTGATTTATGAGAAAAATTAGGGACAGTAAAAGATGTAAGACAAAATTTAGATACATTTTGCAAAATCAGGTGCAGTCGATATTTATTGTTTTCTGTATAAATCTTAACTTCTCTGTATACCTCTCAGCATCTTTGCTCATGAATTCTAGGCATAGCAAAAACAATGGGGGTAAAATTAGGGAAATGTTTAAATATAACTCTAATTAAGTTACACAAGTTAATAAAGCACCATGTTTTGCATCAGCATACAGTTTCTAAGCTGTAAGAAGATTGAAACACTAATGTCCAGCTTCACAGACTTCTCCGAAATCCTCAGTGATTTACCAATAAATCAAAAAAACATTATAAGGAACGGGGGAAACTGAGAAAAAGCCGGGGTTCTGTAAAAGAAGGTATGAAAGTCAGGAATTTAATCCACAAGCAAACATTTTTTTGTGTGAGAGAATGTGTTTCAGGCAGTGGGGAAAAACTGATAAAATAAACTGGAGCAGAAGTGGAAAAATTGTTCATTTATGTGCTTTATATAATAGTACTTTTATAAATTTTAGGTAGAACACTATAAAATAAGAAAGTAATTTCTGCAAAAGCAGTAACTCATATGCACACTTGCTCACACTCACCCACACTCACACAATCACACACTCTTGCAAACCCATACACACTTGGACTCAAACACATACAGACTGTGAAGTTAAGATTTGTCCCTTTTCTGTACAAGATATTGCATTACTCATTTTCTGCCATATACATTGTAAACACAGTTTGTGCTCATAGCATAAAAGTTGCAGGCTTATAAATTAATCATAAAACAGCAGCAGCTAATTACTGTACTACTTTGCAGTTGATATGTTGCCCTCTCAAAAATCATATTATGTATGATGACAAGGAATACACAAATCAGTCACTTCTCAGCATCTGCCAAGTTTTCCACTTCCTGTATGCACTTGTCCATTAGCGCTGACATCGTCTGGGTGTTTCGCACATCCGAGAATTTGAGAAAATGTTAAGGAGAAGATTTCTCAGCTGGTAACAGGCTGAAGCTCGCGGATGATTATCGCGAGGTAATTATTGAGTGAAATAGTTTCTTATATGTAATCTGCGGGAAAATCAGTTTCAAATGTTAATGAGCCTTTTTTAATTCCTTTGCTCTTCTCTTTACAGGAAAAATAACAGTATGAGCCTCAAGAGCCCAAACCAAGCAGATTACAGTGTGTAAAGCATGTATGACCAGTTCCATAGAACAAGTTAACCAATGCATTTGAAATGTTATTAAGAATAATCTACACACATCTGAACCATAGTCATAACATTTCTTTTTAAATCTTTAGACCCAAAAAAACCCACATACAGATAGCACTTCCCAAACACATACAGATAGCACTTCCCAAATATATGCTTGTCTATTAAAAGCCATAACAAATGTTCTATCTTAGATTTATATCTGTAAAAGACACTATACATAGGGGATTAGTTATTTATACATAACATGTTTTGTCTTGATATTATTAATGTATTAGAGGTGTTTTATAAAAGCTGTTATATGAATATTTAACTGTATTTTGGCTATATCAAGTTAAATCATATATTAAGATCCATAATAATTAAGTTATTACTATATTTTGGGAAAATACCATACTATTATGATTTATACTATAAGGGTAGTAGTGATTGCTAATAGCAGATGAATAATAATGTTTATCTGTGAGAAAGAGAAGTTATATGCAGTAATATAATGATTAATATTAAAATTTTGATATAGATGTAAACCTTATATATGTTTAACATAACAGATGGAAAGATGAGCTTACCTTGTAAATAGATTATAACTGTATAGATTTGCTAACAGTTTAAAGTCCAAAACAAGACATTGTATTAGAAAATAATGTCTTATGTTCATTTACTTTTCAGTCTCTTTTGTTTTTCATTAGTTTTCCATGTGGAATTAGATGCCAATATTTTAAGAGATGAATTAGCCCATTCCATTTCTCCTAATTTTTCCAATATTTTATGATTTTTAACAAAGGACAGTGCAGAATCCAGATCATCAAACATCTTGGGACCCTCTGGAAGGAAGACTTTCAACCTCGCAGGGAATAAAAGGTGAGTCTTTATTTGTATTTTCTTTATTTCTTTAATCAATGGTAAAAATACTTTCCTCTTGGTAATGACCTGTGTAGAGTAGTCATTGTCAAAACGGATTATTGAATCATTGTATTTTAGTGGAGACTTAGACCAAGCTATCTTTAATACCAACTCTTTACCCGATGAAGACAAAAATTTAACAATAACTGATCTGGGTTGCTTCCTGTTAGTGTTGTTTATTGCAGTTAGTGCTCGATGTGCTCTTTCTATTCCAAAAGACAAAGCTTCTGGTAAGTCAGTGTTTTAGATATCCAAGTGTTAAGGAAAGTAGCCATGTTATTGCCCTCAATATTTTCAGGAAGTCCAAAAATCCTTAGATTGTTTCGACGGGATCTATTTTCAAGATCATCCAACTTGCTTTGTAACATAGTATGTTGTTTAAGTAGAAATTCAGTATTGTTTTCATTCTCCAGAATTCTGCCATCCATGTCATTTAAGGATTCCTATATACTAGATATTTGGATTTTCTGTAGCTTCAAATCATCATGTAGTAGTTCCATTTGTTTAGTGGCTTTTTCTTTAAAGCTGTCTACTTTTGAGCCAATTTTGTCAATTTTTGTAGTTAAGTCCTGAATGTTGGATATTAGAGCTTGTAAGTCTCTTTTCATAGTAAGTCTCTTTTCACTCTTTTCAGTCCTGACTGCCTGCCTTAGAGTGACTCATGTTGGAATTCTCTTCAGATGAATTGTGATTTTTCCAAGTAGATTTTTGACTGGAAAATTTGTCCACTTTCATTTTTTTTTTTATTTTCTTGTAAAAGAAGTTTAGATCTAAGATACTGTATAGAAAAAAGTCCAAGTTTTCTTGTTTAAAGGACAAAAATCCAATAAAGAAAATTATCTTCAGTGGAGCTGCTGAATTCTGCTGCTACACAGTACTCATGCTAGCCACACCCCCCAAGTTTCTGAAAATTTCTGACATAGACCCATATATATATATATATATATATATATATATATATATATATATATATATATATAGATGGGGGTCTCCGTTGGCTCACCGAAATTACATTTAATCGAATCCAAGTTAGCCGACTCCATTTCTCTGAAATGCCATTAAATCAATAACATGGACTGCCAAAATCTTTTCCCTGTAAAATGAACCACTTGGCCACCAGGAAAAAAACCTGAATGGACCAAAACTGAATCCACAAAAGTGGAGAGCGTTGCTCCCCACGCCCCCTACTTAAATAAACCAACTCCGAGATTGCACTACACTGAAGAAAGTGCAACGTTCACCATGGTTGATCATGTCACACAGAGGTATGGCATGCATCTTAAAGGCCTATTGCATGCCAAGCCTTAAGATGGTAATGGGCATGTAAAGGAGTCAGGTCTTAAGATAAAAACCCTGCTCTGTCACAGAAAGATGGCACCACTCTTGGTATACTCATCTGATGTGCAGTAAGGAACGAATAGGCTGTATGAGTTTCACTTACAGAGAATTAATGAGTCAAAGAGTGGCTGGGGGTTTAGCTCAATGGTCATAAGAGGACTTGTGAAAAAATATATATTCCTCAATAAATAACAATACACTACACTGTGTGCTATGTTTTATAGTTAGTACAATGGACTGGCATCCTGCCCTTGGCTGGTTCTCTGCCTGCTGCCCAGTACTTTCCAAGATGGGTCTTGTTCCCTCATGACTCTGAAGGTGTTAAAATGGTATTAGAAAAATTATGAATGAATACAAGATTAATACAATTGTATTATATATTTGTAACAGTATAGTCTATTGCACTAATTTTCATGTCTCAAATCCCACCCTATTTTCTTTTTATAAGCAGGACTGGATTTTTTTGTTTCTATATGTGTGTGTATAACGTACAGTTATTGTACATTAGCTATTGCATATTTTGAGCAAAAATGATTGTCCTTGCTTAAGAAGGAATGGGCATTCCATCAGGAAGATTCTGCCTTGATCACATAAAAAGCAGTTCTGTGTAGCATGCCAGTGCCGCCGATCAGGTCATCTGGACAGGATTAGCACTTATAAGTTCAGTACAAGATTCCTGGCAGTCAAGCAATTAAAACACAATAGGAATATTCATCATTCATCAGGAATAATCTCACACTAAAAAGAAGGAAAAGTATTTCATGTATAAGTGAGACCACCACAACTTTTTTTATTTTTGTTTTTGTTTTACTGATTTGTGGAAAACAATATACTCCCAAGGCACATATACTTCTTTCTAGGACCATGCTTAAAGCACTAGCTGGTTAAATGACTTGCTCTGAGTTGCACAGTATGAAGACAGACATTGAGAGAATCAAACCCCTGATCTACGGGACGATTTAGCAGTTTGTACGTTCATCTGTGAAAATAATTACAGAGTAGCATGATGCTATTCACAGTCAGTTTTTCCAACCTGAACCACCAAAGTTCACTGCACAAAAAAAAAATGCCATCAGACTCTAGAACCAAAAACAAAAATTATACCATCACTAATGGATGTAGTGCTCTTTGATGAACCATCTCAGGTAAGTATATGTATCAGGTCAGATTTCATCAGAGTTAGCAGCACTTCAAAGAAGCAGGCAGCTTCACCTTCATTCACCTGCTCTCCTCACTGTTCACAGTACCCTTTTTCCCAAACGTGTGTTTTGCTGGTAAAGGCTGAACAAGTGCAACTTCTTTTTCACTCTGCTTAGGGGCTGTCAGTACAGAGCATCATCATTATAGTGTGGCAACAGACAGAGTAGTTTAATTCAGTACTTTTCTCCAGGACTAGTGACATGTGAGACCTTTTCATTAGAAAGACAGGAAAAGTACACATTTCCACACGTACCTGTGCACTCCTAAGGCTTGCTAGAACGCAAGCATATCTGATTGACATGCACTTTTTTGGCTTTGTGTTCAAAAATAAATGGCACTTTATATGCATCTTTGGGGCTTTACAGAACAAAGGATTGGTTATGTGAGTACATTGTGCTCCAGAACTGTTCTGCTGTTGACATGCTGAAAAAGATGCTGACAGGTAGCTAAGTGCAATAGTTATCGTACATAGTTATACTGTAAAAAGGTAAATAAGAAACAATACACTCATGGGTTACAGGTGATTCTAAAGGCTGTGCCTTCCTGCTCTAACTTGTGCCATGGTCCATGCCTAGTGTAGGTCTTGGAAACAGTCTTTTGGGGAAAAAAACATTCAATGGAGTCCTAATAGCATATGTGCCAGGTCAGATTTCATCAGAGTTATCAGCACTTCAAACAAGCAGGCAGCCGGACATCACGTCAGTCGCCCTGCTAGACAGGGGTCCAGGAAAGTAAATAGTGTGGGAAGAAATAGCCAGGGAATTGTTATGGCTAGGCTTGTATAGGCCCTAAGGCTGATAGCCTAGTACCAAAATATGAACCTATGAACCTATAATACTTCATTGATGTAAAGTCAAGGGCTAAACATGAACGCTGAGACTCTCCATGAAAATCAGGAATTATGAGGAATGTGTTACTTTTGTTCCCTTGGGAATTGTGTTATTGTTTTTGGGAACAGCATTTTTTCTTTTCATTAGTTACATCATGTCCTTAAATCATTTCCTTTTAGAACTAAAGGTGGAGTGTGACTGCGGTGGTGGTGCTGCGGTAGCGTTGTCGCCTCACAGCAAGACGTTGTCCCATTCGATTCTCAGCTAGAGCGTCTTCTGTGAGGAGACATGTGTGAATGGGCGTACCTTCATTGAAGGTTGTGCATCAGGGCTGGCAACTCGGCACATAAAAATCCACAGCCAATCATTAGCGGACTGGAGTTCTGTTGTGGCGACCCCTAACCGGGAAAAGCCGAAAGACACAACAACTAAAGGTGGAGTGTGATTTAAATTGTTACCTTCTGAGGAGAGTGGCCGTGCTTCAAGAGAGCTTTGCAAATATACACTGTTAGAGTAAGTTCTTATGCAACTGTATGCTGGTAGAGTTCTTTCCCACTTCTATTCAGTTGGACATAATACCTCTGTGACTTCTGCTGTCAGTGGTAGTAAAAATGGCAGTGGTGTAAACAGAACTCTTCTAGAAGGATTCTCTCTGTAAATGAGGTTTCTCTTCTTAACTCTATAATTCCTGCTCATACTTATTTCAATTATGTATATTAAATATGAAGTAAGTTTAATTTAAGGATATGCTGGGCCAGGCTACAAACAGGAAACTAGCTGCTGCATTGTGTACTTGGTGGGGGGGAATCTATTTTATAGAATCACAAGACCATATGATGAAATCTGAGAAGATCAAATCTCATAACATTGAACTGGCTTCTATTTTGGAAGCCGGTATTATTAGGGGGTCAGGTGTTTGCCCTTTCCCCAGTGTAGAGTGATCTCAGACTTGGTATATATAACATGCATGGAGTGTTTGGGGTGCAAGGGGGATTCCCCCCCACACAAAAACACTGTGTTTCATGATGCCGTCTTTTAGAGGATAAGTCAATTCGATGTTGGGAGATTCGATCTTCTTGGTTTTGTTCATGTTAAACAGATCCCTTAGTAGGGGAAAATTAACACTGCTACAATACAGCAGTATTATAACCATCAATGTAAAGAGATGGTTGAAAATAACATTCTGGAGAAACTATATACAAAATTGAAAATAAGAAAATATAAATGAGGGTGAATGCTGAAGGGAGGAGTGGTATCAGCTGTATAGAGTGATATTTAATGTGGTATGAAATGAAAAATTATGAAGAGGTTTACAAAAGTAGTGGTCGGTAATATTTGGAATATAGAAACGGCACACTTTGCATTTTCCCCAAGATATTTCTTTTAATTCTGATCAAATTTAGTTTATGGATAGTTTCAGGTTGAAAGAAAGAAATACCCAAAGTTTTGGGACAAACAAACACAGCTATGTTCTGCAATATTTAATGCTGTCTATGGTGTTTGGGGGAATTGATTTAAGCTGATATCTAGAGGATCTGGGTTTTAAGTGACCATCTAGAAAGGGGAAGGGCTCCAGAATTAACAGTTTGAAAACAAGAGATCTTCAAAGAAAATGGAATTTCCTTTTTACAAGGTAGCCATTATGCTTTGACTACAGTAAAGCAGTGGTATTCTGCTTCAGGGGACTTGATAGGTAACCTGCAAATAGGGTTTCTAATTCTTTGTGAGACTGAGAGGTTCTTCTCTGATGTTGTAGCAATTACAGAGATTGTGTTTTCTAGTTGCATTTGCAAGATATCTTTAACAACTGCAAACCTGATTTCCAGTAAGAAAAAGAAAAAAAAAACAATTATGGCAATAAAACAAAAAGGTAATAAAAGAATGTCATACCGTACAAAGGACAATCAATTGTTAAATAAAGCCATAATAGAGACCTGCAAAAAGGGGAAGAATCTAAGTATGACATGGACAGATTACAAAAAAGTATTTAACAGTATCCCACTTTCATAGATTATGGAATGCTTACAAATGTATAAGATACACCCTACATTGATCAGTTATATTACAGTGACTATGGAATAATGGCAAACCACTTTGCAGGTGAGCCATGATAAAGGGGAAATTATTATCCCAGAGATAAACATTCAGAGGGGGATATTGCAGGATCATTCTTTGTCAGCACTATGTTTTGTCTTGCCCTTAACCAGTTAAGCTGTTTACTAAACAGACTAGGCTATGGTTAAAACATAACTTCCTAAAACCAGACTTGTTCAAAGACATCTCATCTTTTTTTTTTTTTTTTTTTGGTGGCTGATTTAAAATTGTATAGCTCATCAGACTAGGCACAACTACAAATGGCTACAACATTCTCAGATGATATAAGAATTACATTAGGTCTCGATAAATGTGCAAAAGCAAAATTTATAACAGGAAAACTGCAGCACAAGGTAAATATCAACCTGGGGAAGGAATGTGATATGAAGGAACTTGGACAGGAGGCAGTGTATAAATATTTGAAAATAGATGAAGGGTAAGCAATAAAACATGAACACATGTAAACAAAGCTTAGTAAGGAATATTTCAGAAGACTAAAGCTAATACTGAAAACTGCCTTGACATTTATTAAGTCAAAGCTATAAATCAATTTGTTCCTCTTATTCTAACATGCAGCTTTGTTGTGATTGACTGGCCCCAAACAGCATCAGTGGACAAAAAAACATTAAAAATGCTTATTTCATCACATCATATATTAAAACCAATGCATACAAATATTATATATATCCCTCAGTTTGAAGGAGGTATGGTCCTCCTCGAAATAGACTATATCTATAGGCCTGCAATCACGAGACTGCATGCATATTTGCTGAAAACATTAGATCAAAACATAGTGAACATTCTAAAGCATAGCATGAAGAGAAGAAGCCTAAGGTGGCATCTTTGTTTAATTTAGCAGAATTATTTCAGAAAGGAAAAGGAATAAATTTATATAAAGAAAAGGACCAGAAAGAATGGAAAGAAAATTGAAAATCCCACAAATAGATTCATAATTATATACTAGGATAACAACCAGCAGGGCCTTTATAAGCCTAGCAGTGCAATCCAACCCAGTTGTGTCCCTGTGTATCATGGGCATTTATTAGGGGGGTATGTTAGTTAGGAAGTTTCTAGAGGTTATGTGTGTGTGTGTGGGGGGGTGTATGTTAGGTTGGGCATTACTGTTTGCTTCTGTCTATCAGAGGCATGGGGGTCTAACATAGGGTGAATTTCCAATTTCCCATCCATTGGTCAAGATTACACTTAAATAGAGTTGGGGATGGACCCTGCTTCACATTGATGGGGAGCCTATTCTAGAGCATGGGGATCCTCTGAGACACATATCTGTCTCACCAACACATCTTATTTATGTCACAAGCAAAATTTAAATACCTGGATCTAGTGGTTCTGATGCTGTTCATTTTGTGGATGTGGAAAGTGTCCATCAGAGCTGGATCAGAGGATTCCTTGCATGTCAGGCATACATTGCCTGTCAGTAACCTGTAGGAGACACAGTATAGAGACAGGGCCATAATGCAATCCATACAGGACAATGTATTTATACCCTGGATTCTCCTGGTAAGGAACCTTTGTGGGTGTTCAAACTGTTGTATATGTCTGGTCAGATACATGCCAAAGGGGGCATTATACTCAATTGGTCTGATAAGGCCAAATAAAGTTGCACTATGACCTTCCTTGGACCTGGATGGTAAGCCTTTACTTATAAGTTGGGTGTCATAGAATGATTTTCTTACTACCTTGGCCACATGTTGGACAAAGGCCAGATTACTCTCTACATATGGTCCCAGGTCCCTGTCTACTGGGTCAATCTTTGGGGTGTCTTATCGATGAAGGTATTAGCCCGGGTGGCAGTTTTACCAAAAGGCATTATAATGCATTTCTCGACATTAAGTTTTAGTCCCCGACTTTGGCACCAGTCATTTGTTTGTGTTAGACCTTCTTATAAGATGTTCATGTCATGGAGGAATCCATGACAGCTCTTAATTTCCTGTCATCTGTGAACTTGTCAGTCTAAGGCCCTTGATATTAGCCTATACCTCTGAGAAGTAGATGCTAAATAGGAGCAGTACCAGCAAGGAACCCTGAGGTACACAATTAGTAACCAGTCTCTTAGTGGAGGTGGTATCACCAATCCTGACTTCCTGGATCCTGGCTGTGAGCCAGCTGCCAATCCAGCAAGTTATGTAGGGAAGTTATGCCCGGTTCTGCGAGTTTGTCAACTATACCTAAGTGAGGTATTCTATTCAATGCCTTAACCAGGTCCAGGTAGGGGTATGCACTATTTCACCTCATCCATTACCTTGGTGACCTTTTCAAAGAAGTCCACCAGGTTTAGTAGGCATAATGTTCACTTGACAAAGTCAGACTGGGTTGGGTGGAGTGTCTGAAAGTTGCCTATGTCTTTGTTGATCATTTCCATGATAATTCATTCCATAGCTTTGCATATTAGACTAGTCAAACTGATAGGTCTGTAGTTTCCATGGTCAGCTGATGGTCCACCCTTGTGAAGTGAGGTAACCATTGTAGTTCTCTATTCTCATGGTACAAAGCCTGTTTTTGTGGCTATAGTTCAAATGTGACTCAAGTGGTTTTGATAGGTCATGTTTTCAGCTATTTAGTAGGCAATCTTGGATATTCTCTGACCCCATTTATGCTGTGTTTTTAACCTTAGTGAGTGCCGCTATGACCTGCTCCCTGATCATATTTGGGGGGTTATGTTAGTAGGAAATTCACAAGAGGTGGCAGGAGGGAGTGGGGAGACATTTGAGCTGAATATGTCAGTTAGTAGATTTGCTATGTCGCTCTGCTCAATGAAGGTGGTGCCATTAACCACCACTTTGGCACACCAATGTGTGCTGCCTTTGAGGTTTCAGACATAGCTGTAGAAGACCTTATGGTTGTCTTTAGCCTGTGAGGCTATCTTGACCTCATAAGTGGCCTTGTTGAATTTAATTAGTCCTCTTAGTTTCCTGTTTAGTTTAGAGAGCTCCTATCACTATTGGAGTTGCTCTTCCTGATTTTAGACATGACTTTTTTCCTTGTGTTGTATATCCTATTAATGTTAGGATTTCACCAATGTGGTTTGTTTTTAGTTTGTTTTGGGATTACTTCATACAGGTACAGTAGCCTCTATACAGCAGTTTACATGATTGTACAAGGTCTCTGTGAAGAATTCTGCATAAGTTGTTTTGAACTCGAGGTTGGGAAGGGAAATTAATTTAGATAACCTGACGCTTAATAGGGTATAGTTTGCTTTGGAATAGTTCCTAACTTACGGGATTTGCTTTGTGGTCCAACCTCTCCAGTGAAGATGTGACATGGGGCACTGCAGTGCTCTCCCATATTGGTCAGTACCAGGTCCAGTATGTTTGAACTTATGATGGATATGCACGCTTACTGGTCAAGGGTATTTGAGCATATAAAGTCCATGAATCATTGTGCTTGCTAGTATAAGGCAGCTATGTTTCCCAGTCCATAAAGGGGTAGGAAAAGTCTCACATGAATAGGGTATTTGGTTTAATGGTGAGTATCTCCAGTAGGTCTAGGTATGAGCTATTGGATTCTAGGGACATAAAGGGTGACCTATAGCTTGCCAGGATATGGCATGGGACTTGTCTGTGGTGATTTGCACATGGATAAATTCCAGGGCATCATCCATGGAGTTTTGCTTGTTGCTAATACAGATTGAGACTCCTCACCTTTTGTTCTTTTCTGTGCAGCTGAAGTTCTAAATGTGTGGAAGGAACTGAATCCTTGCACTGCCGGACTACTTTCTGCAGACTTAAACCACGTCTTGGTAATGGCACAGATGTCTATATTCTCTAGAGTGAGGACAGCTTGTAGGGTATGGAATTTCTTGTTTAGGTTCATAGCATTGAGCAGTAATACCACTACGTTTCTTTGGGTTTTATTTGTTATGTTGGTGGGTTTGTCAATTTGGCATTGCCTAAAAAGGCTTTAAGGGGGTGGATAAAGTTGTAGCCAATATTCAGAAGCCTAAGGGAAACAGGTGCAGGCCATCCTTTGCAAAACAACGTAGTCTGCTAACCATGTCCTCCAGTGCTGACAAATATTGAATGCCCCTGGAAAGACACCAAAAACTAAGCAAATTATTGAGGTCAGTCATCTTTTGTTCATACTGCGGAATCACCCTTGATGAAGGTAGAGTGCTGCTCAATGGAAAGGCACATACCTGCCTGAGGCATGTATTCAGAAAGATCAACAATGTTTCTTATAGTCCAGAAAAGTATGTCTCAGCTCATTAATACCCACATGGACTATGATAGAATCATACTGGTACCTGTGGTGTAATGACTTGAGTGTGTGTATAGCTTGGCAGATCCTAGCTCCTGATAAGCAATTAACAGTGATCTTCTTCTTGGTCAGGCTGGTGAGTGGAGCATCTGTATGCTGTATAATGGAGTCCCCTATGACAGGAGTCCTGGGTAATGTGTTGGCTTGCCTTATGGGCTTTGCTCTTAGGGCTCCACTGGGTATAGGAGTATGTGTGGTGTTTGGTGTTGCTTCTGGTGAGTGCTTTAGAAATTGCTGAGGGATAGGCATTACCGTTTATAGGCTAGGAGGCCTCTGAGGTTTAGGAAGATTGCTTTTTAGTGCCTCAGCACAGATCAGTCTATGAAATGGTGTATGTGCATCTCTTGCATGCTGTGTTTGATTTTTTTTAAGGATTAAATGGTTGGCTGTGCACATGAGACAATTGTTAAATTGTTTCAGGATGCCCATATCTACCAAGCCGGCTACAGAGACATTTAGAAATTGCATATCCGTGTTGTCTGGAAAGCTATGTGGGTGGGCTACTGTAAGTCTTGGCCTGGGTTATATAGAGGTCTTCTTGGGTGGTCTCTGGGATTTAGCACTATGCCAGGTTAGAGTGTGCTAAGATTTGAGAGCAGTGCTGTTTAATACACAGACTAGCTGCTCTAAGCTTGTCTTCACACAATGGCTTTGTTTTAGCTACACTAAGTTATAGTTTTCAGTTCTAAGGGAAGCTTTACAGATAAAATTCACTTTCTGGGTGTTTGAGTCCTGTACAAGGCATTGCTAACCTCTTGATGTAATAACAAGAAGAAAGATGTAGTAACAAGTACAGAGAACTCCTAGAACCACATGTTGAGCAAGGTTTGGCACTTGAATGGTTAAGGAGAGGTAAGTTTAAACTAAAAGATGAAAGGCTAATAATGGTGGCCCAAGATAGCGGGCTACATACACATAGGTTTACAAAATCTATTCAGAAAGTGGGAAAAACAAACAAATGCAGGATCCGTAAAACAGAACTGGAAAAGGTTGCACATCTTATTGCAGGTTGCAATACACACATGGCTGAGGCTCTTTATACTGAAAGGCACAATAATGTGGCAGGACTGATGCACTGAGGATTGTACAAGCACTATAATATACAAAATCATCGGAAGCATAAACCACAAAGTACTGTTGACAATGATGAAGTTTGAAACACATGGGGCCGCCCAATATCAACAGTTAAGAAAATAGATGCAAGAAAAAAACAGATATAATAGTCTGAGAGAAAAGGACAAAAGTAATATTAATCACTGAAATAGCTACACCCAGTAATTATAATAGCTTGTGTACTTGAAGCCACAGAATCATAAAATACCAGGATTTGCAAGCAGAAATGAAAACAATGTGGAATAGAGAGACCCAAACAGTTCCAGACGTAGTAGGAGTAAGAGGCCTAATAAAAATAAAATTTACAGTCGTACTTAAATATGTTACCAAGTACAAGTAACCCCGTAGGAACTACAGAAGGAGACAATTATGGGTGCAATGTGGGTTTTGAGAACAGCATTCTTGGCAAACATCAAAGAGTGAAGCAGTACTAATTTCATGAATTTTATTTGTACCCTGATTTAGCAATGGCTCCATTCCTGTCATGGTATTAGATACCCAAAACATTTGGAGAAATTAAAAGTAAGAGAAAGTGGATAATCTCTGTTGATCAGAAAAGTATTCAGGTGATTTTTTGGCCCGTTATATTAATGTAAAATGTGGTCAGTGCTATTCAGGCCACATGCCTGCGTATAGGGTTAGTTATTTCATAGCATGTGCCAGTCAACAGGCACTGAACTGAACTTTTGGTGTGTTCCAAATATAAGAGCTTTTGTTTTTTTAGTGTTAAGTAACAAGTTCATTTTCTGTAAACAGTTGTAAGGTAAGGATGGGTATTTCTTTAACTCTGCTTTAAGTGTTGTGTTTGACAGGCTGAATCTATAGATGACCTTATCATCTGCATATAGAATTAGTGGCGATTATGAAACTTTGGTGGAAATCTGTTAATAAAGACGGAGAAAGAAGTGGTGATATAAAGGATCTTTGTAGGTACACCTTTTCAGAAAGAGCATTGGGTGATATATTTGTACCTATCTTTACAGAGAAATCACTGTTAAAGAGAAAATCTTCAAACCATTCAAGGGCTTTAGGGTTTATTCCTAAAGAAGTAACGGCTTGAAGTAATAGGTTATGAGCAATTAGATCTTATGTTTTGGTAAAGTCAAGGAAGACTGAGCCACTTAGATTTCTTTTGACAGCATTCAGAAAAATAACATCAGTATACCTCTAGTAGTCCAAATTCTATGCTGGTGGGGAGATAGCATGCTGGATTTTGACATATAGATAACTGAGTGTAGACTGCCTTTTTGAAAAGTTTTGTGAGAATTGGAAGAATGGAAATAGCCTGGAAGTTAGAGCCTGAAATTAGTGGTGGTGGTGGGTTTGGGAACTTTTGAAAGGGGTTAATTGCAGCTTGTTTCCATATAAGTGGCATAATGTAGTTACAGAGGCACATATAGATGTGGCACAGAGTAACATAAATCATCCTGGCATAATTTAGTAAATCGGAGTTGCCAGTGACAGCTAGGTAGTAAGTCACTAGATATATGGTCCAAAAATATTACAATGCATTTTTTTTTTATTGTGGCAGAAAAATATAAAAGGAAGGTGGATAGAGGGGGGGTGCTATGGGTGAAGGAATGCGGTGCAACTGAGAATATCATTATGGAAGTGTGTTGGAGAAAGGCTGCCTGTGGAACATTTAGTGCCACCGTCCTTTATTTGTTCTATCCCATAGATGCTTTAGACTGTCATTGAGGGAGGTTTATTCTGAATAGAGATAGGAAAGCTTTATTCTTATTAACCTTTTTTGTTATGTGTTTCAGGTTAGTAGTTTTATCTCTATTATTGGTGCATGGAGAATTTTTCCATTCCTACCACTCAGTGTCCCTAATTTTATTCAGGGCTTTTAGCTCTTTAGTATTCCTAATTTTTGGCTTGGATTTACACAGCTTGTAGACAAGTGGGAAGTATTTCTCATGTATGCACCCAGTTAAACTGTCAGCATTTCAGTGGTCCCTTTTGGAATATTGGAAATACGGTTAGGGGACCAGTCAGTGGAAGTTAACTCAGCTATTAATGCAGGTATATTTTGGTCAGAATGCTCTGGCTACAAGATGATCAGTTTTGGTGGAAGATTTTTATATGTCTTATATAAAGAGAAAGTTAGAAGACAGTGGTGAATAAGGGAGGGGTGAAAGGAAGTCAGTGTCCGAGATGACGTTTAAGAAGTTAGTAGTTTCTGATTATAATAGAATTTATTATATGGTGCATGTAATTGCAGCACAGTCCTTGGATCTTGAAAATGATGCAGTTAAACATGAATGAAATATGCTCGTATGAGCTCTTATTAAATAACATGGAACTGAAGGAAATAAGATAAAGGATAAGCATAGATAGGGTGGGGTGAAGGGAGCAGCCATCCTGATAGCAATATGCTAGGGCTGGGTACAGTCCTAGGGGCAGACACACTCACCCTGCATGACAGACTACCTTCTTAGACTCATAGGGTCATAGCCATTCTTTCTTATACAGCATAACTGGCTTCATTAACACATATCCTGTTGGATCCCTATCTAAATAATACAGCATGTAGAGTATCTGTCTGCCTTAAAGGAACAGAACTAATTACATCATGGTTTTAAATCAACAATCATATTTACAATATAGACAGTACCACCTCTCTTTACAGCAGCATTATTCACAAAATCAACATGTCATGTTAGTTTTACATCACTTGACATGACATATGGTGTGAACTAACACACTATGCTAATATATTAAAAAATATATATATATATATATATATATATATATATATATATATATATATATATATATGTATATATATATATACAAAAGAACCAAATTTAATCTAATTTGTTTAAAGTCAATATCGACACACTTTGGCTGACAAAATAGATGATAAACACAGGGTTGGAAAATATACCCTTTCTCTAGTATTGTACAATGTGGGGATGCACTTCCACTGTGAAAAACAAGTTTTTTTTCACTCTTGCAAGCACCAAGGTTATTGCTTAGTGCATGCCAAGTAATGTGTCAACATTTGTGTTGTCAACATTAGTAACCTCAGCGTTTACGTCTGTCAATTTAATTTATATTTAATTTAGTTGACATAGATAAATACGCATATATATATATATATATATATATATATATATATATATATATATATATATATATATATATATATATATATATATATATATATATATATATATATATATATATGGGTCCTAGTCAGATAATCGAAAGTACGGTTGAAGCCTACGTTCGCGGACCCACTTTATCGAAAATGCACTTTCGCTAAAGAAAAAGAAAAAAAAAGAAAAACAAAAACATGCTGTTTGCATGTAATGTTAGTTGTACATCAACGTATAGTGTTAATGTACAACTAAGCCAACTATTGCCGAGATTGTGCTACACTGGGGATGAGAAAATATTCCCTTTTCCCCACTATAGTGCAATCTCGGAGTGAGAATATTAAAGTAGGGGGTGTGGGGGGCACGGGCCCCACATGGGGGGTGCAGTGGGGCTTGCCCCCCCTGCATAAAAGTGTTTAGTGTGTTTTTTTTTTTATTTACTTTTTATTTTTATTTTTCCACGAAAGTGCATCCTCTGTATAATGCAGATTTGCGGAAGTGAGTTATCAGAAGTACAGATCAATGAACCATATTTTCGATAAAACAACATAGACCCATATACATATATATATATATATATATATATATATATATATATATATATATATACATATATATATATATATATATATATATATATATATATACATATATATATATATATATATATATATATATATATACATACACACTCGCGGAAGTTAGTTATCGGAAGTACAGATCGATGAACCGTATTTTCAATAAAACAACATAGGCCCCATATATATATATATATATATATATATATATATATATATATATGTGTGTGTGTGTGTGTGTGTGTATACACACACACACACACACACACACACACATGCCACACACACGCACACACACACACACACACACACACACACGCACACACACACACACACACACACACACACACACACACACACACACACACACACACACACACACACACACTCACACACATACATACACACACAAACACACACACACACAAACATGGGTAAACTCAAAAATATCTAAACACCTTAATATCGACAGCTTAAATATCAACACAAATATATATATATATATATACTATATATATATATAGTATTTAGATATTTTTACCTGTTGATATTAAGGAGTTTAGATACTTCTGTATCAAATTTTCATGTATAAGTTAAGCCTACTGATAAATAGACTGCCCAAGGGTTCATAGGAGTGTACTAGGCTAATGGCCCTGGAGCCTTTACAAGCCTAGCCCCAAAAAATTGCCCAGGCACCGTGCCACCTGATGTTAGTTCACAGTGCCCCTATCCAGTATGGCAATTGGAGTGATCCCTGAGGTGAACTTTCTGTTACCCATCCACTCGTCAAGATTTCTCTTGAATAGGGGCAGCAAGGTGCTCTGCTTGACATGAATAGAAAGCTTATTCCAGAGTATGGTCTGTCTTTGGGAAATAAACCTGTCCCTCCAGCATGTTCTGTTAATTGTGGTAATGAGGTTGTGATCTCTGGAGCATGTGGCACGGGGGGATTTCTTTAGATGTAGCATTTCAAGTAGGGCTGGGTTGGGCATGGCTTTGTAAGTCAAGCAGAGGTCACCTCTAAGTAGACAATAAGAGACTGAGAACAGCTGAGGTTTCTTGAGTCTGTCCATGTAGCACATTTGTTTAAGGCCTAGGATCCTTTTTGTGAGGTACTTTTGTGGCCTCTCAGGCTGTTGTAGGTGTCTGGTCAGGTACATGCCAAACTGGGCATTATATTTGATGATTGGTCTAATGAGGGATGAGTAGAGAGGAATGATGACCTCTTTCTTCCTGGATGTCACATAGAAGGACTTTCTGACCACAGTGGCAATGTGGTGGTCGAAGGTGAGACTGCTGATGACCTGGGTGCCCAGATCTCTTATGGCCATTTCAGTGTTCAGTGGGCTCCCATCAACGTGGTAATTCATGGGAACTGACTTTTTTCAAAAGGGGATGATAATGCATTTTTGGGCATTAAGCTTTAGGCCATGATTCCAACACCAGTCATTGGTCTCAGAGAGACCCTTTTGTAGGCTGTCTTGCATCACTTGGGGAGTTGATAACGACTTCTAGCTTGCAGCCATCAGCAAACTTGGTCAGCCAGAGTCCTTCTGTGTTGGCCTGGACTTCTGAGAAGTAGATGCCAAACAGGAGAGGGCCCAGAACTGAGCCCTGTGGGACTCCACTTGTGACTGGTCATTAGTTTGACTTGGAATCCGCAACTTTCACTCTGTGAGGCTTGTCTGTGAGCCAATTTGCAACCCATCTAGTGATGTAAGAATTGATGCCTAGCTTGCTGAGTTTATCAATGATACCTGAGTGGGGAATGGTATCAAAGGCCTTGGCCAGGTCGAGGTAGGCTGTATGCACTGCCTTACCCTCATCCACAGCCTTGGTGACTGCCTCAAAGAAGTCAACCAGGTTCAGCAGGCAGGATTTCCCCATGACAAAGCCAAACTGTGTGGGGTCAAGAGTTTGGAGATTGCCTATATCTTTGTTAAGCAGGTCCATGATGATGCGCTCCATAGCTTTGCATACCAAACTCATCAGGCTAATGGGGAAATAGTTACCAGGGTCTGTACTTGCTCCCCCTTTATGGAGTGGGATGACTGTAGCAGTGTGCCATTCATTACGGACATATCCTGAGGTAAGGCTGTGATTGAACAGGGCACACAGATGTGGTGCCAGTTTGTTTTGCAGCTCATTTACAACACAGCCAGTGATATTATCAGGTCTCATGAATGCTGTATTCCTGGCTTGGGACAATGCAGCTTTTACATGTGCCACAGAAATTATGGGTACCAGGCTTTCTTCTGGTATTGTGATAGGGCCCTTGGGGGGGGTGAGGAGTAAAGCTGGCACTGAATCTGTCGGCCAGTATGTTGGCTATATCTGTTGGCTCAGTATAGGAGGTGCCATTGTGCAATAACTCAGAGCAAATCTGGCTATTGCCTTGGAGATTTTTTATATAGCTATAGAAGGCTTTGTGGTTGTTTTTGGTGTCAGACACAATTCTGCCTTCATAGCTGGCTTTAGAGGATTTGATAATGGATCTCAGATTTTTGTTGAGACTGTAAGGAAGGTTTTCCAGTCTTGTGACTTTATTTTTTTCTGCAACAGTTACTTCCTCCTGTTGTAGAGTTTATTGATGGCTGGGGACCACCAGATTGGCTTCCTTTTTTTTGGAGGAGAGCATCTTAGTTCTATTTGGCATGGCAAGGTCCATGCATTTGTGTACATGCTCATACAGTGCATTGGTGTATAATCCTGCAGTGTAGCTATTTTCCATTGGCACGGGTGCCAAGACATTAGCCACTTCTGTTTTTAGGAGCTCAAAGTCAGCTTTAGAGAAGTTTTTCAGGGTGGTCACCTTAGCAGGAGTTGTAGGGGAGATGACGATTTCCATGGTGATCAGTTTGTGGTCGGATTTAACTAGGGGGAATTGACTATAGGTGTGGAGCAATGGTATCCCATGTTGGTGATAACCAGGTTGAGGATGTTACTTCCTCTAGTGGGTGTCAGAATGAGCTGGTCCAGGGTATTGAATCTGATAAATTCCAGAAAGTGTTAGGCCTGTACAGTGGTACTTCAATAGTTTTCCCAGTTGATGGAAGGGTAGTTGAAGTCACCCAGTATGAGAGTATTGTGTTGGACCTTGATAGACTTCAGGGTGCTTAGGAACTTGTAGTGAGAGCCTAGGGACATGCTAGGGTAAGAAGCCTAAGTCATATGGATTGCCTATAGAGGTTTATCTTGCTGATAGGGCCTTTTAAAACTAAGTTACTGGACGTTATGAATGAAGTACTGTGAACCGAGGTCATACCTGCTAAGTGGAAGGAGGCAGTGGTCTCAAATATTCTGAAACCAGGGAAGGATCCTTGCTCGTCTAGCTCCTAATGCCCAGTTTCAGTCCTCAACATGACTAAAAGTTTTTATGGCTTATATTATTGCTAACAGACTAGTCAAGATTGCCCCTTTCTATATAGGCAAAGAACAGTGCGTATTCTTAAAAGCCAGACAGACATCAGATAATGCACTAAAAACTAGCAACTTCTGAGTCCCAGCTGTGGCTCTGAAAAAACATTTGATCGAGTTAACTGCAGATCCTTTTTAAGGCATTACTGAGATTTGGTCTTCCCAGGACATTGGTGTGATTACTATAGAAATTACATTTTAGTGTTAATGCAGTAGTTAAGTTTAACACTGAACTGTTAACACAGTTTTATGATACAAAGAGGGACAAGGCCCTCTTTCCCTAGTGTTATTTACTTTATACGTGGAGCCATTATTCTGAGATAGAAGGCCTCGGGATTGGAAATATGGAACATAAGGCATACCAATATAATGTTTTCTTGCTGGTCTATTTAATCCACTCAGATGTCTACTTAGATCTGTTATTTAAAATTTTGCTAGATTTTGGTGACATCTCGAGATATGAAATCAATAGTTCTAAAACCCATGCCCTGATGCTGAATTATAACCCAGCTAGTGATACAATAGAAAGATACCCATATCTACCTAAAGACAATAAAATAAAGTATTTAGGAGTATACTTGACACCCACCCTATGCAAGTCAGTAAAACGTATGAAGCAATTTGGCAGGCTGTAAATAGATGCATAAAGTTGGAAAATCCTCAAGCTCAATCTAGACCAGAAAGTACAGACCATTCCCATATTTATCTTTCTGACAGCACTATATCATTTTAGGCATTTTTTTGGGACTCACATAAATTGTTTAAAGACCTAAGAAATACATTAAGTGGGTTTATATGGAAACAAAAAAAATCCTGAGTAGATCAAGGCAGGTCAGGGGTCCTGGACCTTTGAGCTTTCTGGAGAGCAACCCAGCAGAAGTTTATAGTAAACTGGTAATGCCAAAAACATGAACCATTCTTGATCAAGCTGGACTAATCATTGCTCCAACAGAAGGGAAAAGATCAAGATATGATATTTTGGGTAGGCAGCACCACAGATCAACCACTGCCATGGGGAAAGCTAGCAGACAATTAGATATGGACGCTGAAACTCTGTCACCTTAATCAATTTAGGAATAAACTAGCTCCAACTAAATCAACACAGATAACACTACCAGAATGTAAGCCATTGCTGGCCTGGTTGGTAGCGAAGCCTCAGATGATGTATTGGCATGAATTAGAAGAGGCTTTGGCCTTTATTTCAGATTTAGATTAAGACTGCAGGCAACACCTGGACAGTTTTTGATATTCAGCTATCTTAAACATGTATACCATATGATTAATAAAGCCAGAATCTAATAACATTTATTTCTTTATGGGAGCAATATCTTAAGACAATTCATATGAATAACACTTCTTTAAAGAGGGAACTTTCATGACCATATTCATGCTTGAAAGAGTGAAGATTACCTTCAAAAACAAAATTGGAAAAACCACAGCAAACTATTCTAGACACAAAACTACCAGAGAGTTATCAGTCTGTTATGTATGCAGCAATCAGAAGTAATACTGCATTATCTATATTTAGAATCTTCAGGTGGAAATGTTTGCATAAGTATCTTTATATTCCATATAGATATAGGTTCAAAGGTAAGTACTAGGCTATCGGCCCTAGGGCCTATATAAGCCTAGCCAAAAGAGGTTCTCTGGCTTTCGCCACCCAAGAAAATTATTTTCCTGTGCCCCTGTCGAGCAGAGCCACAGAAGTGATCCCCGGGGTGAATTTCCTGTTTCCCATCCAATTGTCAAGATTTCTCTTAAAGAGGGCTAATGAGGAGCTTTGCTTGACATGAATGGGTAGTCTGTTCCAGAACATGGGAAGTCTCTGGGACAGGAATCTATCCCTCCAGCATGTTCTTTTTATTGTGGTGACAAGATTTAGGACCCTGGAGCATGTGGCCCAGAGATATTGGGATTTCATTAAGTGTAGTATGTCCAACAGATCTGGGTTAGACATGGCTTTGTATGTTAAGCAGAGGTTGCCTCTGAGTAGGCAATATACGACAGAGTAGAGTTGGAGTTTTTTGAGATGGTCTGAGTATGGCATCTGTTTGAGGCCGGTAATCCTCTTAGTGAGGCATTTCTGTGGACTTTATAGTTGTTGTAGATGTCTTGTGAGGTACATGCCAAATGGGGCGCTGTGCTCTATAATGGGTCTGATGAGGGATGAGTGGAGAGGAATGATGACCCCTCTTTTTCTGGAGGAGAACCCATTTGTGATGACGTGTGCCACGTAGAAGGATTTCCTGACTACTGTGGTGACGTGATTATGAAAGGAGCGACTAGTGTCCACCTGTGTCCCAAGGTCTCTTATCACACTTTCAGTGTAGTAGGCTATCGTCTATGTGGTAGTTCATGGGTACGGTGTTTTTCCCAAAGGGGATGACAATGCACTTCTTGGCATTGAGCTTTAGGTCATGACTTTGACACCAAGCATCAGTCTCAGCGAGGCCTCTTTGTAGAATGTCCACATCATTAGGCAAGTCTATTATGGCTCTCAGTTTGCAGTCATCTGCGAACTTTATTAGCCAAAGACCTGCTATATTAGCCTGGACATCTGAAAAATAGATGCCAAACAGGAGAGGACCCAGGACTGAACCCTGTGGTACTCTGCTTGTCACTGGTCTGAAGTAAGATTTGGAGTCAGCTACTTTCACTGTGTGGGTTCTGTCAGTGAGCCAGTTGGCCACCCATCTTGTGACATAGGGATTTATGCCCAGTCCAGTGAGTTTATCTATATCTATAATACCAGAGTGGGGGATGGTGTTGAAAGTCTTGGCGAGGTCAAGATAGTCTGTGTGCACCACCTTACCTGCGTCTATGGCTCTGGTGACTGCTTCAAAGAAGTCAGTCAGGTTTAGGAGGCATGATCTACCTTTTACAAACCCAAACTGAGTGGGGTCCAGAGTTTGGAGGTTACCTATGTCTTTGTTTATCAGCTCCAGGATGATGCATTCCATGGCCTTGCAGACCAGGCTTGTCAGGCTAATGGGGTGGTAGTTCCCGGGGTCAGTGGTGGCATCCCCTTTATGGAGTGGGATAACCGTCACTGTGGGCCATTCCATAGGCACAAAGCCTGAAGTGAGGCTATGGTTGAACATGGTACTTAGGTGGGGTACCAGTTTGTCCTGTAGTTCATGCAGAATGCAGCCTGGGATGTTGTCTGGTCCCATGGATGCTGTGTTCTTGGCTTTGGAGAGTGCAGTCTTTACTTGAGCGTCAGTGATTACAGGGGCTTTGCAATCTTCCGGTATGGACATGGGCCCTTTGAGGGGTGAGTAAAGTTTGCACTGAACCTGTCTGCCAGGATGTTGGAAGTATCAGTTGGTTCAATAAATCTATTGCCATTGTTCTGTAGCTCGGAGCAGAAGCATGAAGTTGGTTAGCTTTGGAGAAGTTTTTTTACAGTGGTTTCCTTAATAGGGGTGAGGGCAGGATATGGATGTCTAGGGTGATTAGCTTGTGGTCGGATCTGACCAGCGAGGAGTTGACCTCTGGCATGGAGCATCTGGCACCCATACTGGTAATGACCAGGTCCAGGATGTTGCTGCCTCTGGCGGGGGTATGCACAAGCTGATCCAGTGCATTGGAATTGATGAATTCCAGAAAACATTGAGCAAATGAGTAAGTACATGAGTAGTTTTCCCAGCTGATGGTGGGGTAGTTGAAATCTCCCAATATTAGGGTATTGGGCTGTACCTTAATATTATCCAGTATATCGAGAAACATGGAGTGGGTGTCCTGGGGCATGGCGGGGGATCTGTAACAAGCTACATCCTGAATTGCAGTCATGCCCAGTGTTAATTGTACTTGGATAATTTTGAATGCATTATGTTGAGCAACTAGCCTGGAGGTGTGGATATCCTTTATAAATATGGACACATCTCCTCATTTAGTATTTTGGTCCAGGTTAGGTGGCCAAAAGGTGTGATAAGAATTGTAGCCTGGAAATGCAGGGGTGCTCTCTGGAGCCTTAAACCAGGTCTGTGTCACTGCACAAATGTCGATGTTCTCCATCTTAAGGAGTGCCTTGAGTGAGTGCATTTTGAGGTTTAGACTTCTAGCATTGAGTAGCATTACTCTTAGATTTCACTTGTTTGTATCTACTATGGTGGTGCGTTTGATGTTTGAGCCTTGGCAAGATGTTTCCAGGACATGATAATTCCTGCTGGACATGAATGGATGATACCCCAGGTACCCAGTTGCATATATTTTGGGACTGTCCAAAACTTAATGAGTTAAAAGACTTTCTCATCTCCACTGGAGCTAAGATAACTCAGGGTCTACCATACTTACTAGATTTACATACCTACTAGGAACTGACATAAAGGGGAAGAAAAATTCACATGAAAAAGCCCTTTTGGAACTTTATATTAGTGGGGAAAAAAGCAACAATCCAGAAATGTTCTGCTGCTACTCAGACAAGGGCCTGTTCAAGATAGGAATTTCAAAGACCTATAAAGAGATAAGACTCAGTCTGAGGTGGGTCTGGAGCACCAGAGAGGCAAAGGGGCCTAAAGAAAGACCATCTGAGATGAAGGCAGGGGCCTAGTCCACAGCAGCTATACAGTCAGGAGCCTGATACTCAAAGGCCTGTCCAAGAGAGAGAGATGACGAATGGTGTGTGTGTGTGTGTGTGTGTGTGTGTGTGTGTGTGTGTGTGTGTGTGTGTGTGTGTGTGTGTGTGTGTGTGTGTGTGTGTGTGTGTGTGTGTCTGTGTGTGTGTGATATATTATTTATAGATATATGTATATATGCAGACACATATGAATGCTCAGTGAAGTTAAATAGCACAGCAAGTATTGTATGATGCATAAATAGGAGCAGTTTAAATGTTACAAAAAAAAACAAATTATAGTATTTTCCCGGCTGAGATAATAATTTCAAGATCACATCTCTTTTAGGTGGATTTAACCCACTCTATGTCAGAATGAAGTGAGTATATTTTACCTTTGTGATTAAATGACATTTCTGTTGTCAAACATAATTGTGTTACTAGTTCATCCCTGGGTAACTGCAGTTTGAATGAGCTATTCATATCTAATTGATGACTCTTGGGGAGCCCCAGTGATGCAGAATAAGCTAATAAAGTAATCAGGCAACTAAGTGTAACTTAATAAATGAAAAGTCTATGCACAGAACTGAAAGAAATAAAACAAGACTGGAGACTGAATTGGTTAATGCAACTGGGAAAAGACCAGGAGAGAGAATTCTTTTCTTCCAAGACAGTAGTAGTAAACAGAAGTGAGATAATTGTGTGCACTGTGCACAGATCCTCATCTGCCTCAGGCAATTTAAAATCTTAGCTTTTGCACTGGGTAAAAGGTAATTATTGCAGCACATATGTGTCTAACAGGGCATGTACATATATTCTGCTGTTAATTGGCTTTAATTCCTTTCAAATGAATTTTAATAGGTTTTATTTATTTTTTTTTTTTCATTATAGCCTGCCAGTTGAATGTTTTAACCTTTAACTTGCTGAAAATGAAGGTTGTGGAAGTTTTCTTCAATAATGTGTGGTCATCTGTTCAATTATATATAAAGGAATAGGATAGGTAGTGTCAATTTTGTTCCAACCCAGAATACCAGAGTTAATGTTACAATATGCTTTATCTCTCTAGCAGTCTGGGAGTATATCAGGTTACTGTCCCTAGAACATAATTTATGCAGTAACTTCCTATATATGTGATTTTTGGTATTCTTTGCAGCTGACAGCATTTCCTCGTGTCGAGGGACAGCTAGTGTTGAATGCCATGTCATGGAGAGTCTGTCATAGGAAAGGTTGATGCTGTTCATACATAAGCATAGCCGGTTTTAGGCACCAGCGAACCCTGCGGTCGCTGGGGGCCCCGTGTTCCCTGGGGGCCCTCAACCACAGCAAGTTATCTTATCCTGATATTTTGTCACATCTGTAAAACCAACAAAAGCTCGTACAGCAGTCTTGTATACTTAATAAACTATGAGGGTAATAACTCTTATTTATATCTCCTTTAAAATTCAAAGATATTTCTGGTTGTAGTAACAGTGTTTTGTCAAGTAATAGGCATCAGAATGCCATTAAATATTTTACTACTGACATAGTGCTCCAGGACATTTTCTCCACTAAAACTAACTACATAGCCAGATTTTAGTCCCTGCAAAACCATGGCTGCAGGGGGCCCCCTTAATCATCTTTGTCTGTCTGGGGGCCCCACAAAAGCTGCTGCTGATTGGGGAAAATGAGGAATGAAAAATGCATTAATTTCCTAATTATGCTCTTTAACATGAACAGGGCTGTGATATGACCCTGTTAGGATGAAGATGACAATGAACATGAACAATATAAGCACTAGAGGGATCAGCAGCCCAGAGTGACTTACCTCAGTGCAAACTTTGGATTTTAAGAAGAGCTGATGCTTCCGATCATCAGGGATAGTTTCTCTTTCAGGTAGTTTTAGAACTAATACCAGAACACCAGATACTATAACTCAGTTTCTTTGCTTAAGAATTCAGTACAATCCCAAAAATAATAGAATAAATGCTCAGAATCATAAATATGTTTAAATATTTCTCTAATTCACTTAAAAAGTTACTAGAAAAACATATTTTGCATCAACATCTATTTTTGGACAATAAGTATAAAACTCAGATGTCTGAATTGATTGACTGTAATCCTGAATAATTTACCAGCAAATCAGACTTTTTATGAAGGATAAAGCAAAAGTTTGAACAAAATCAGGGAAGGTCTGTGAAAGTAGGGGCAGTGACAAGTATGCATTACTCCTCGATGAAATAAATCTTACTGCTTCTGCTGTTTGACGACTGCTAAACAGCAGTGACTAATCTGGTGTGGCAGTACCAATGTTGCACAAGGCATTGCTGTTTGCTGAAATAAGTACATAACTAGTACTGCTGTGGCTTATGCATGTTAGTGTGTGTGTGTGTGTGTGTGTGTGTGTGTGTGTGTGTGTGTGTGTGTGTGTGTGTGTGTGTGTGTGTGTGTGTGTGTGTGTGTGTGTGTGTGTGTGTGCGTGTGTAAAAAACATGACTGATTTTTATCTGTGCATGCACCCAATAATGCCAGGACACAGACATTATTCTTCTGTGTATCAGTAAAAAATGTACCTAACAAGTAATTATATTTCGAAAGTAAGACATAACATATATCACAGAACATTCAGACACTTAGATATTCTTGGAGTCTGGTTGCCCACAGTCACCAGACTGTCTAAATAGATAATGGGGACTCCCTTTATCATCCTTGACTCTGTGGGGGCCCCCACAAAAGCTGTTGCTTGTTGGAGAAAAATGTATCAGTTTGCTGAATGCGTATGTTTAACCTGAATGGTGCTGAGATATAATCCTTTTAGGATAAAGCTAATAGCCTCTGTTTACAACCACACCCATTCTAAAACCAGCCCTGCTCAAATGTGTGTGTGTACATAAAGCTGCTACAGGTTATGAGGGGCTAGAGATTGTGTGAATATTACTTCTTTAATTTTCATCACAGTCAAACCTTAGAGGTGCGGACATGAAGTCACTATAGCTTGTGTTTGAGCTGAGGGCAGTGTTTCTCACAGACCTCAGAGGTGTACAAAGAAGGTTACTATAGCTTGTGTAAGAGAGGTGTACTGTCTAGGAGCAACACATTTGAATATTACTGAAATCATTCTCACAATCACGTACTAGGCACATATACATTTGGCTACCTTTGACGGCTGGGGTGAAGAACATGCTATGTATATGTATATCATCAGTCACTTGAAATATATGACAAAGGCAATTTAAATCTCTGCTTTCATCCCAGTCTAACACCAGAGGGATTCATAGGCAGTGACTTGTCTTTTTTAGAGGGTTAGGGAGGCAGGCAGTATTTACAAATAAGACTTAAATATTCTCACAACTACTGGCTTGTTTGCTTACTGTAAGCTACAATTTTGTCAGCTTTGAAAATTAAGCCTTGGGCACAAATTATGCCTTGAAAGAAAAAAATAAGACTGAAATTCTTTTTTTCTTCATAATTTTTATTTAGGCAACCATTGGAGTAAAATGTTGAGAAAATGCTCTAAAATGCATCCCAGACCATCTGTAAACCTGTGGCTTCTTGGGCCCTGACTTGAGTTATTTTTATTACTGGGCTGTCTTGTTCAGGAAAGGTGTGTTGAAGGATGCAAGGAAAACTAAAGCTGAACCACAACAGTGAATTTCTTTCCTTAATCATAATTTCTGTTCAAGCTATTATTGGATGAAAAGGTTGTGCAAAATGCACTTCAGAGCATATAGAAAGTTATGGCTTCTTGAAAAAGCTTAGAGTAAGGCAAAATGTGAGAAAAGGAAGAAAAAAGTAACGTGGATGGTATGGGGAGCCCAAAAGGAGAAGGACTCAGAGGTGAGGACTGGAGGGTGTATGTGTGTGTGTGGAGGGGGTGTTGAAATGTAGGTCGAGTCACTAAGTCCAGACCTGTACATAGACTTGTTGCAATGTATCACTATTGCAACTAAGTGCCAGTAACTCTTAACTGCCCCTTTATTAGACAGCTCAACATAGTGATAGTGTGATACATAGGCCTGTTGTAATGTAAAAGCTTGTAGCTGCAGGTCTGCCTGTGGATACTACTCCTAAAAGTTTGCAGCGTGAAATAAAAAGTTGCTTAGGATGGGTGGCATTGTTAGGATGATACTTATACTGGAAGTGCCTAGGGGGCCCCCAACTTGACATTTGTTGGGGGCCCCCAAAATGCTAACACCAGCCCTGTACATAAGTGCTATCCACATGTGGACTATGACCATGCAGAAGTTGAGTAGCAAAGCGTGATAAGCTTTAAATACACTAAAACTCCAATTTTGAAACAAAGAATTTCCATTTAAAATTTTGATAACCAGGTTATCTGTGTATCTGTGTAGATTTTTAAAGTTTTTGTTTTCCTTTTTAAAGATTTCAGCCAGTTATCTACTGGGGTAGTAAATATGCTTCTAGTAACTCTAGTGCTGTTTTTTTATTTAATTTTTTATAGTCTGTGTTCTTTGGCATATGTCAAGAATTAAAGAGATAGACGTGTGAGTTCTTCTAGTCAACTTTTGTTTTTGTAAAAGTACTTCTAGCTTATCCATCCATAGTTTGATATCTAATAGTCTAAAATTAGCATCCTTTTAGAAACCTAAAGCACAGGTGTATTTTATTTCCAAAAAACATCTTTTTCTTATTGCACTTGTCTTAATTAGATTGAATTGAAAACTGCAGCATGAATTACTTTTCTCTAAATACCAGGGACGGGTAATCAGAAATAAAAAAACACAGCATTGCTTGAAATAGTTTTGAGCTCAGACACAGATGGAGGGGGTGATTCAGAGAAACAAGTTCTGCGATTACACTACTGAGGAGTTAGTGCAGTATGCATAGTATGTAAGTGACTATATAACAGCATGCTGATGACAGTCAACTTGTTAATGAGAACCATTGCATATGTAAATGTTGAAATCAAATAAGGCAGAGTGATTCAGAGGTGAATAAAATTTAGCCCTGTGAGCCACAGTGCTCATCTGTTCTGACCTGCCTGTATTTTCCAAGAGCTTTACTAACATTAACATGCTAAAAACAGTATCAACATTAGCAGAGCAAAGTGTGATAGTGGCTGCTTCTGTAACTAGAGCCCACAATGTTGTGTGTTGCTGCCTTTCATGTGACACATGGGTCCTCCAGTAGCTAACATACACCATCACCGCATCCAGGATATTGCCAACTGCTATCATGCAGAGAGACCATATGGGAGTTAGGAGACAAGGGCTGCCCATAAATGGAATTAAGAGTAATGCATGGACTGCCTAACCCAGGGACACAAAGGTGTGTGTAGCATTAACCATCCTTGATATGGAGGCCTGTCAGCATCTGACAGTGGACATGAAAAGAGTTTTGCAGATGTGGCTACATCCATTAACTTGACATGATGCTGCAACATGTGGAGAAGTATGTATGGCCTCCACAGACAGCAGAGGAGAGAACCACCACTGCATTCTACAACACAGCCCCTTTTTCTGAGGTCTTGGGGTCCATTGATTGTCCCCACATTGCCATCAAGACCCCACCTGTTCCACATGGCAAAAGGTATATCAGCAGGAAGGAAAGCCACTCCATCAACTGTCAGGTGGTGTATGATGCACAGGGTATTATATACAATGTGTTTCTGCTGCATCCAGTCAGTTTCCATAATTCCCATATCTGACACGCATGTGACTTCTAACAGCATTTTGTGTAGGGTGACTTTTCACAGGTTATCTAGCTGATAGATGCACACATTGCCAGCTGCAGACTCCTGGATATGCTGTTCCCATGGGTGTATGTGCGATAACCTGAGAAGCTGCCAGCCCAGCTAGATAGAATTTTGTAAATAATTCTATGTCATTGTAAACATTAATATGATCCACATACTTGTTTCACAAATGTAAGAAAACTTTGTTATGTGCTGAGCTTCAAAAATGTAACCACAATGCACCCTATTGGAAGAAGGCAGAAATGCGTATAAACTCTATGCCTATGTAATGTATGTTTTATGGTAGAAACTGGGACATACAGAGTTAACTTGCAAACTCTAAGAAAATAAGATGATAAGTAAAGAATTTTATGACTGTGTGTGATCTCAAGCTAAGAGACAGGATGTCTGGACTACGAGCTTCTTTCTATTGTCTTAAGACAGAGATAACTACTAGGTTACACATATAAAGTGTCTTTTATTGCTCTGTGACTTCCTGGCAGCTGCAGATCACAAAGAAATGTTAAATTTTAAGTTCTGTGAGCCTGGGAACTTGAGCAGAGGTGACAAGAATGATGTAATCTGAAATGACTCAGCAGTAATGTGTATTATCAATTTGAAAACTATCTCAGAGAGAAAGAGAGTGCATTTTGTATTTTGTTCTGAATCTGACAACTCACCCTCACTTTGCCTTGTACTGTAAGTAAGACTTAGATCCTAGTATTTCTCTTAGCGATAGATAGGAATATAGACAAATTAGTGCAGATGTTTCCTATATTTATGTCAGACTGTCCTACAATGTTGTTTTAAAGTATTTCCTGTGATTTCTGAACTCTATTGTCACTGTGTTGAATTAATGAGTATTTGTCTTGTGTTTTATTTATTATTAAATATTAGTAAACCTTTTAACTGTCCCTGTTTTGTGTAGAGATATTTAAGCTCATAGAGTAATTGCATGTATTTGGTGATACTATACAAGCCACTCCTAAATAGCCTTCAAGTGTCAGTCACACTTACCAATTGGATAATAATAACATTGCACAGTAGAATTGGACACCCTTTGTTAAGGGCCTTTAGGGTAGCTGATAAGAGTAGTTTGGTGGCAGTGATTACTACCTTATAACATGGGCAGAAGGGGCATAGCTAGTGAACATATGCCAGCATTTCCCAGGGAGTGTCTGTGTATTTGTATATAAATCAAATCTCAAAGTGTATGTGTGTGTGTCAGCTACTTGGGCAAGGACACGAAGCACTGGTTGGACAGAGATGATGCTGGAGGTTTTGGCTTGACCACTCGGCTGAGATCGGAACCCTATAGCTGTGCCAGTGGGGAGTCTTATTGGGGATCTGGAGAGAAAGGGAGAAACCAGCCCCAGACTGACTGTGATCTCTGTGTGCTCTTAAGGGAAATTGTATTTTACTGTGTGTGTACTTGTTATCCTCCTAATGTGCACTTCCCTCAATGGTGTTAGTGGTGGGGACTGAGGCTCCTTGATTACTGGGCCAGTGTATGGGTGTCACAGTATGCATCATAATGCTGAAGTTATTTTACAGATGATGCAGGATATGCCTTGAGACCATGGCCATGCTCCCTTCAGAAGCCCCCAGACTTTTAAGGGGTCATTTGCATATTTCCCATATGCTTTCTTCAAAAGAGTTCTCAGGTATTACACAGTGAAGAGTCTTTTTGATGTTTTGCCTATGTTTTTTATGTGTAACCTTTTTACTTGTTGTTAAAGCTAGAATTAGCATTATTATTCAATGTGACAGATATACAGACATATCCACACAACTATTAGGGCTTATTAGTACCTGTCTGGGACCCTCTGGGCATTGATGTATGCATGCAAGACAACCATTTAGTTTTACCGTCACTCACTGGCAGTGTAAAAACTTGAATTAAAGGGATAACCACTTTTGTTACTGCCAGCATTCAACTTACTGAGGTTTTAAAAATGAATGAATTTCCTGTTGTCAGAGCATCTCTCATTAGTTGCTATGATCACTGACCCTTGAATTTATTTCAGAAGGTTTACTATCAATTTTTCAATCATAACTTGTGTGATTTAGAAAATGCCGTATATTGACTCAAAACATCGATACAAGAAATGTCAGAACTTACATCAGTGAATGCAATAAAGCATTTGCTGTTGTGAATTCTGACATTACAAGCCAGATCGCACTATAGTGGGGATCAGGAAATGTACCCTTACCCTCACTGCAGTACAATCTCGGAGTTTGTATATATAAGTAGGGAGTTGTGGGGTGCAGGGGGGCTTGCCCCCTGCAAAAATTAAATGTAGTCTGGCAACTTTGAGAGGCAGACAGTCTCCGAGTTTGCTTTTAGTTTGAAAATGTCGATATCGACATTTTTGGACATCTGGTTCACCATTTTCTTCATTTGATGTTGTGCGACCCAACATTTTGGTTCGACAATACCAGTTTTCGACTGTGTTACAGTCGACTAATTGATAGTAAACCATTTCAGAAGTTAGGGCTCTAAACTGAATAAAATGTCATTCTTTTATTACTGATCATTTTTCACCAACTCATATAATCCCTGTACTATGAATGTCCCTTGTTTTAATCTCAGCGTATCCTTTAAATTTTTCCTTCTTCCCTCTATGGGGTCTCTTTATGAGATCGTCATATGTTTCTTCTCATTGTCAAGTCACACATTATTTCATCCTTAAGGGTGCATTTAGGCAGCAGGACTGCTGATGGTTCAGCTATTGTTCGAAGAGTATCTCTTTGGCAATACTGTTCCTTGCTACCTTGCTAACACTGTACATGAACTGCTTTTCCTACACCATTTGTCTGAGGCCAGAGTAGAATCACTTGTTTGTATGTAGTACCCTTGTAGTCCCATAATTCTTTAAATTGAAGAGTGTTCAAGGATGGACCCTTGTCAGTCACCTATCCCTGGTATTCTAAAACCTGGAATTATTTTGTCAAAAGCTGCTACCACTAGGTGTGAAAAATTTGGGAAACACACATTTTCAACAAAACCTGAGCAATTAGTAATAATTAGTAAGCATGGTTTTATATAATGATCCATAAATGTCAGTGCCCAAATCACTTAATAGTACATTTGGAAGTTCAGACATTTGGTTGTAAACTATTTTGTTTGGTGTGTTTTTGAATTACCTTTCACCATTTTCGGTATTATTTCATCAGTACTTTGAAATCATGTTTTCCCTCTCTCTTTTGACACTGTTTTCATTGTCTTTAAGTGGGCTTTAAATGTCTGAATGCACCCTTTCTGAAACTGAAACTCCTTCTGTTAATATTATTCTGGAACATTTAAGTCCTTCACTGAAACTAGTATTACTTACTTGCACTTCTCATCCCCATTAATGTTTCTATATCTGGATACTCACTTATTTTTATTTTGTGCAAAAAGGCCATTACTAAAATATTCTTGCACCATTTATAAGGCAGTGTAAGTTTCTACTTCCATATCAATGTCTCAACATTTTTTGGAAAAAAAATTCAGAATGTCAGTGCTAATGCTCTGAAAACATGTTAATGCTCTCGAAACAGCATATTCAGCAGTCTTATTCACATAATTATCAGCCACTTTAGTATGTCTCTCACTTTTCTGTCAAACATTGCAGGATGTACTGTAAGAAAGCAGCAATACTGGTCTTTTCTATACTGTACTACAAACTGATGCATCTAAAGCCTTGAGGATCACCCGTCACTTCTAAGGAAAGGCTTTAATTTGGGGATACAAAATATGCTTTGGGCGCAAGGGCGCCCGCAGGCAGGTGCAAGGGGGTGCACGTGCACCCCCCTGGAATCGGCTGGCCAGAGGTGCTTGCTTTCGGCTTCTCCATACATGCCATGCGATCGATTGTTTACATCTTCATCTTCCGCATTCACGCACAGAATTTGAATTTCAGATGGGCGCCAGCAGAGATGCTGTGTTCTGTCCAGAAAGAGGGTATTGCCATTAGAATCAGAGCAAGCAAGCCATTTCAGGAGCAGAGAAGGATTCCACAAAGGTAGGAGCAAACTTGAGTTTTCCAGCTGTGGCACTTAGAGACCTTCCTTCAGAGCTTCTGGCCACAGAGAGGTAAGCGATGTTGGCTGCTTTAACATTGTTAATAGGCCTAGGCAAGCCACTTCCCTTTTCCTTGTGCCGGCAGTAGTTTGAACACTGAAACGTGGACACTAGCTTAAAGTCTTAACTTAAGAAGGCTGGCTAGGCTCACGTTTTTACCTTGGTCAAAGCTAACACCAGAAGGATAGAATGTATTTCTGTAAAATGCAGATTAATTAACTGCCAAAGTAAATTTCCTCAGTGATGTATCTTTTGTGTATAGATTCTACTAGTTCAAAGTCCTGTATGCTTAGAAGGTTGTGCGCTTTATAGTTGCTTTCCTCAGAGCCACTTTTTGAATTGTCGATCATAGGTTGTTAGTCTCCCTGGTGACAGAAATGACATTGAAAAATACTTTTTTTTTTAAATGATAAAAAAGCAATCTACTTTGTGAAGGTTGCACATATCCTTTCCAGATTGCTGTCATTAATAGTTGGTTTGTATATGTAATAATGTGCTATATTAAGTGGAATCAAACTGATGTTTTTTTCCCCTTTTAAGTACTTGGATTGATTGTGTGTGACAGGTCGCCATATTCATGGCAGTTTCAGAACAGTAGACCTAACTACAGCTAAGTATGTTTATGTGTGTGGATTACAGTACACACATCAGGTTGTATTCATGCATTAAAATGTTAAGGGGCAAGCAGGAATAATGCCTACTTTAGGTAGTACAAGTTATAGGAAAGTTCTGTGTGTCAATACTTGATATTTGAGAAGTATGCTGACTGGTCTGATTTTGACTCACATTTTAGCTCTGTCCCTCTTAATCCCTCCTAAAACTGGTGATTTGGAGAAAATGTGGCAAATTACACAATAAAAATGACAATATTTAAGTTAAGGACTTCTTTTGTTTCAAAATCTGTATTTTACATTTCTCTTATTCTCCCGATGTCTGAAGTTATTGGTACTGAGTGACATATTAAAGGTGTCCCTGATCATCTGGGTTTGTCCCTGATTGGTTGAGAGCTATGAGTCTGATTACCTTCTGAGGTGCAAGGAATTGTCCCTTTTGTTGTTGGTTTATTTTTGTTTCTGGAAATCAAAATGACATATGTTGGAATTTTTTTAAACATAATAATTTTAAGGAGCAAGTCTGATGTCTTGCCTAACAAGGTTGTCTGCAGATGCACGCTCTTACTCCTGGGAGGTTTTTAACTATATACCTGAAAGAAAATTGCATTAAATTCTGAGTGAGTAGAAGAAATGGAAGAGTTGTATGTAAGCCAAGCCTCAGGTGATAAGGACATGCGAGTCAGCCTCACCTTTCCTCCCTCATGTATTTGCCCCCCATTCTACTTTGATCCAAGTTGAAAGATGAGTATCAAGGTAACTCTTGTCCCAGGAAATATAAACACAAGTGAGAGACCAACCTCTGCCCTATTTGCTTGCTTGATCAGTCACACCAGAAACGTGAATTTCTTGAGATGTAGACTAAAGTCTTTTAAGTTAAAATAACTTTATTGCAACTTTTTTAAGGGCTAACATTATATGAATGTATGAGTGTAATTTACTTTGTGATTAAATTTGTGCTGAGTAATTGGAACATTGATTTGCTATCATTTTTTTCCATCCTGCCATGATGTAATTATTACTTGTCTGGCTGTTTAAAAAGATGTGTTTCCTGTGTTATATTAATCACTACAGTGTAGGATAGTGTAGTTATGCATACTGTAGTGACCATTAAAATATAGTGTAGTTATGAGTACTGTAATGGCCTTTGCTATGCAATGTAGTTATAAGTGCAGCCATATAGAACTATTATAGTGAATATGAAGGAGTATCCAATGTTTCAGGAAAACTAATACTGTAAAAGGAGATCTGTAAACCTGTTAGTATAGAAACAGAGTACAGAACCTGTGAATCTGTGCAGCCATTGTATAAAAAGAAGCATTGCATTGAGGTGTGGTAGTACGGGTTAATGAAATGGGTTTGCAATGAGACTAGCAAAATAAGTTCTTTAAAATTGGGAAGTCTTAGTATGTCTGAAAGATGTAGTTGATCATGTGCTAGAGAAAGGCTTTTAGCTCTTGTGCATCATACAGAGAAGCAGATAATACAGTGGAAGATGCACTCTCACTGGACTGGTTTCTTGAATTTGTACTCTGCTGAAAGTCTGTTGAAATTCATGACACAAAGTAGTTGCACACATGGGGGACACTAAAGATCAGCGCTCAGCTATCCCTGTGAAGTAGTTGCACACCTGGGGGACACTAAAGATCAGCGCTCAGCTATCCCTGTGAAGTAGTTGTACACATGGGGGGACACTAAAGATCAGCGCTCAGCTATCCCTGTGAAGTAGTTGTACACATGGGGGACACTAAAGATCAGCGCTCAGCTAGCCCTGTGAAGTAGCGTCTTTTGCTGCAGTACAGTTCTAGAGCGGAATGCTAATCTGAGTATGGTTCTGGGGAGATCCTGTTCTTTGGCACAGTTCTGGAAGAAACTCATAGCATCTAGAAAGTCTTAGACATTTCCTTTGCACAGTCTTGAAGATATACTACACTGAAGACTGAATGGGAATATGATGCATTAGCTAAGTCTGAGGTGGTAAAGATGTGTACTGAGATGATAAGGTGAGATGTTAATTACTTACTTTGGTGGAAGGAAATAAATATAGAAACCATAACAGGATGAGACTGAGTGCAAACAGAACTAGTGAGGATGCAACATAAAATTAAAGGGAAAAAAACTTTGTTCTTCATTGTCAGTGTTACATCTTTAATGTATTTGAGTGTGTTTTTTTGTAGAAAGAGAGAAATATGAAATCTATATGTAGATGTTTTGTCATTCTTAATAGTTAGAAGTATGTTAATTGAGTGTTGTACTTTGCTATGTCCATGGAGTTTAAAACAAAAAAGATAACAATGGTTGATTGATGAGCAGACTGTATAGTTAGCCATTCAATGTTTTGTGGTTTTCTGTTTAACTGCTTGGTAGGAGTATCCTTTATGTGATATATTTTATTTTTTACCTCTGATTCTTTAACTATTTGTTGGAAGAAAGGGACAGATTGAAGTGCTAGAGTGTTTCTGCTTATAAAGGGCCTAGCTAGTTATAACTTGGTACAGACTGTAGGTATGGCACTCCATACCTTATCCCAAAGTGATGTTTAACTTGAGCCGTGACCACAAGTGGTTGCGAGCTCAAGTAGTTTATAGATGTTTAGCAGTGTCACATGCAAAACTGATGCTGTAGGTCAGACTAAAAGGTTAGTTCAGTGCACTTTATTTTATATTAAATTCTATATTGTGATTCCTTCATACAGTTTAACTTACATTTCCTAGTTGTTAAAAAGTCTGTGAATTCTGTTATTGATTTATATATTTTTGATTTATAATTCTTTACTTTTAATTGTTTTGTCACTGAAAATGCATCCTTTAAATGTGTATCATTGATTGATTTGCTGAAGTATTACATATCTTGTCCAATGTATTAAATGCTTTGTGTATATTAAGGTACAGTACATTATGACTTTGGAGACTTGTGCTCCTCATGTAAGAAGATGAGTTTGCTTACTACTGTTGGTAATAAATTTGGACTTGCCGAGGATGGTTTTACTTGTGCAGTTGGCACAACTTGGAAAACTCTTACGTATTTTAATGACTAGGCTGATGATAAATCATGTTTAGCAAAGTGCAAGTAGCACACATTAAGGAAAGGAAGTACCCTCTACTAGTATAGCTCACTTGACCTATATCAAACTTGATGCTACAGATGACACACTTGCAATTCAGGATCCTCAGCAGATTAAGGATTCAAAGGACAACTAGAAGAGAATTGTATCCTTGCAAGCAAGTGATGTAGGTGGTAAAAACGGTGAGGTTAATAAGACTAACTGTAATTAAGATTATTCTTTTATACAATTGGAATATCAAACAGTACTGAACAATAGGTAAAAAATTAGTCGGGTAAGAAATGATATATTAGTAACTGGAGATTAAATTATTGAAGGAAATAATACCCACATTTGCAGAGTGGTTAAAGAACATTGAATAGTGTTATGACAGCAAAAATATAGGATGTGAGGGTAAGGCATTAGGAATGAGTTTCAAGGGAAGAGAAATTTACTGTGGCTTGTACTAAGTGCAACTAAGTGTTTTGTTTAGCTAATGGTAGTCACTGTTTGCGCTGTAGAATTTGAAAGCAGTGCTAGTACCATAATTACCTTTGGTGCAGAAGGCTGTGGATGCTACTCCCACACCAAGCAGATGAAGTGCTGGTATTGCATGCCCTTTCAGTTGCTGAGTATTTGAAGCATTTTAAGGGGGAAATAGGAGTTCTTCACTATGTGTGCCCTCCTTTGTATGAGATGCCTATAAACTATGAACGTGTTGGTTTGTCAGTTATTCCCTATTGCAATATTAAAAGCTTACCAATTTTTTAATGTAACATCAGCAATTTAATTCTTCAAGGGCAGCAAGCACTGAATTTGTAAATGAAACACTGAAATGCAAAATTGTTTGCTAATATAAACTATTCATTAGTTACAGATCTCTTTAATGTGAAATTATTCAGATGACCTTTACTTCTGCAGAGATTGTGCTTACTGACTGACATTGGTGGAGTGTAATGACAGAAGTTTAAGTGGTCTTTTATGGTTGAAATGTTCTGTATTGGGCAGTTTGCCATTATTGGTTCATATGTTTTGTTTCATTGCTTGCTGGAAAAATATTCAAAACTATAAATTTAAAACACACTAACAAGTGGTGTATTATAGAAGGGATATAATTAAATTATTTTATATTATAATTAATACAATTTGTATATATTATAATCATATGTATAATTATGTACACTTCCTATGCATGGCTACTGTTGTTTATCACAGTAACAGGAAGGATACTGTAATGGCTGTCAAGAAAAAAGGTCTAAAACTTTTAGTTAAGCATATAATGAAGTTGTTTACATCACTGATAATGCAGACCCATTTTCATACAACTAAGGGTCAACCACACAAAAGCAGAAAACACTCAGATTTTCCCTCGCCCACTCAGTAAAACTAATATTGAAAAAAGAATTAATAATGTGCATATATTAGGGCTATTGGAATTATCTTTAAAAAGATGAAGTGATGATTTGCAACTGTGTCAATGTTGGGATTATGAAGAAATGCTTGATTAAGCATTAATTAAAAGATATAAATAATGTAGTGACTGCACCCAGTTTAAGTTAAATACAGCTATAATGTGTTGTGCATTCAGAGCACAGAATGTCAGCTTTTATTTAAACAGCAACTTGTGTTACTGAGAGCTAATCTTGGAAGCCAAAGAACACTAGTGTTATAAACTAATTTGTTTAAATCTGTATAATCAGAACAGACTCATGGGAGTCAGTTTAGTGTCCTACATGAGAAATACTGAGCTAATGAACACTATTCCCCAGTAGTTGTTTCTAAGTCATTTATAAATAAATAAATAAAACAAGGGGAAGTATTTTGAGATAAAACAAACACCTTGTCTTTATGGGAGGTAAAAAGTAAAAGAGAAAACTCTATTAGTACCCAAGTAAATAAAATGATTATTAGCAATGAATGAGAAATTATTCTAGTATAGAGAACTGAACAGCCAAGCCTTCTTGATCAGAACTCAAAAGGGCTGCCAGCTGAAAGTTGCCTTGAGTTAGTTGCAATGTACATGGGGTATGTAAAAAAAATTATCACAGATTCCTAATTAAATCTAGATATCTGTAATCATTTTAGAAGTAAAGCATAAAACAGTATGCACACTGAGAATTTTGAACAGTGTTTATGGCAACTGGGGAGAAATAGCCAAGTTAATGGGACCCTGTAATGGCTGCGTGGGGGGATGCTGTGTGGGTGGAGATGGTGGGGCTGTGTGGGTGGAGGGGTGTGGTTGGGGCTGCATGGATGGAGGGGGTGTGGCTGTGTGGGTGGGGTTCTGGGTTTGCAGCCCCCTGCAAAAAATCCTGCGGGCTCCCTTGTTTGGGCAGAATCTGTTTCAGCACTGTTGCCTCACAAGTGTGAGTTTCCTGAATGTCCCCTCCCCCTCTGTCCATGTGGGTTTTTGCAAGAGTCTCTGGTTTCCTTCCAAACCCTAAAGAATTGCAGGTGGGTGAAGTGCTGAGCCTCTAAATTGCCAGTAGGTGTGCATGGGGTATGTCTGAATGTGCATGTCATCTTGTGATGAACTGACACCCCATCAAGGACTGGTTCTCTGAAATATAGCCACTAAAAGCTATGGCTTCCCTCCAACACAGAACAGGATACAACCAGTATCATAAAATGAATTAATGAATGAAAATGTTCTAGAAGCTTATGATCTTTGACTATTGGAAACTCTTCTTCCACAAACATACGTAAGAAAGAGTTAATATACTCATACAATAGCCAGAGATTTCATCTCCCTTTGTTTTTTCCCATTTTCAACAACAGACAGGAATCTGCTAGTATATGCATTAACTATGTGATGCCTTTGCCCATCTTGTATCTTGTTTACATTAGCACCAATCTGATAAAGCCTGCACCCACTTCTAAAAGAGTGGGATAGTTTGTACCAAAATAAGACATTGTTATGCCTGAGCTGAACCTCGTCTTCAGCTTTCTGATGCTTATTGTTACTTTTCTGATACATATATAATACTTTATCATCTTTCTTCATTACTTCCCTTAGTGTCCTATATTTGTGCTAAAATCTTTACAAATTTGGAATTATATGGTTCTGTGAATGTATTTAAATATGCTTCTGTATATGAGGATTTTAGTACTTGTAAAAGTATATTTGAAAGTTTGTATTTATTTGTTTGTTAATTACATTGTCATGAATTATATTGTTTTTATTTTTTTAATGTTTTTATAACTAGTTACTTCAAGAAGAATCCTGGCCTTTTTTGTACTCCTTAGGGGGTGTCATGTGTATTGCTTTCACCTGATGATGTGCCATTCCTAGCAAACCTAAACCATTAAAACTCGAGGTGTTATCTTACCAGATTCAAGTTTTCCTTTTGCAGTGTATTCCCATTCACTTTTCTTTTAAACAAGAAACATCTTTATTAAATTATCACATATGACATAGGCAATCATACATTTATATAATTGAAAACAAACCATATTGACATAATTTTCGTTACAAACATTATACATCACAAACCATGCTGACATAATTGTAGTTGCAAACCTTATACATCACTTACAACCTATCCAGTCATTGTCAGAGATTACATAGCTCATTCAGATCCTGCCTTCTTTTAAACCTCATTCCTCCTCTGTATTGCTGCCATAATTCCCATTTTTCCTATGTAATTTGCTCCTATCCTTTTCCAAAGATCCCAATTTCAATTGTTTTGTCTCTGTTACTATAGTCACTGCTTCTAGTAAGGTTGATTTAGACTTTGATTTCCATACTCTAGTAATTGCTTTTTTGGCGGCCACCATATTTAGACTCAGCAAGGCTTACTATGTTTAGACAATTCCGATTCTGTATCATAGCTCCAAAAAATAATTTCCTTAGTTACACCAGTTTGCTCACCCAGTATCTCCGACAGATCAGTCTGCAGGGATTCTTTAAAGTCTGCCAACCCATTACACTCACAGAAAATATGTTTCCAGTTATCTCTTTCTTCCCCATCACACCTCCAATATTTGCTGCCTACCTGAGGATAAATTCTTTGGAGTCTACTTGGGGTATAAAAATACCTATGTAAACACCTCCAAGCAAAGGCCCTAAACCTTCTAGACTTTGTTGTATATTTGGGAGACATACATATATCCCGCCATCATTTCTTTGTGAATTGCTTATTAAATATCTTCCCAATCCTTTCTAACCTCCTCTGATTGATTATTATAGTTATCATAAAAAAATGTATATGCACTACTACTTATTCCTTTTTTAACAGCAGCCTCTTTTCCAGATTCTATTAAAAATTCTACCAGTGTTGGTCTTTCACTTAGGATCCCCCTATTTCTTTCTCTTTACCTATACTCTGATATCAATCCTTGATAGGGAAGGCAATCTCTATCCTGCAGGCCAAAAAAATTTTCAGCCTCTTCCTATTCTCTTACCTTTCCTTCTCTAATTATTTGCTCCCAGTACCTTGGTTCTTTCATGCCCATTCACTTTTAGCCATACTACCATGTTTCTCAGATTATTTTCATGTTTTTTTCATTTTTGCCATAGACTGTAATTTCATCACAAAATTATTTGCATTCCTAATCCCCTGATTTACTTATTGCTTTCATACTACCATGTTTCTCAGATTATTGTCATGTTTTTTTTCAACTTTGCCATAGACTAATTTCATCACAAAATTATTTGCATTCCTAATCCTTTGATTTGCTTATTGCTTTCATACTACCACATTTCTCAGATTATTTTCATGTTTTTCCAACTTTGCCATAGAGTGTAATTTCATCACACAATTCTTTGCATTCTCAATCCCTTGAGTTACTTGTTGCTTTACATGCTAAAAGATTTAAGTTGCAGTGATAGCCTCAAATATGTCTTTTATACCTCCTCTAGCGTGCATGGTTAGAGAGACATGATGTTTCTGTTTCTAGGGAGGATTTCAAGTTAATGTTATCCTGGACTGAGGTATAATTTGCTGAACACCTTTGCATTAGTGATCTTATACATGTTGCCATCCGGTGTGGGTATCAGGTGTTTTCCCCTCTGTATAGCTGTACTGCGACACTTATGACTACATAAATCCTAACAACATAGGAGCTGTTAGACTTAGGTATTATGATTGTGGATGAGGGCAGCCACAGTGGTGCAACTGTTAGTGTTGCCACCTCACAGCAAGAGGTTCCCTGGTTCAATCCTTGGCTGGGTGCCTTCTGTGCGGAGTCTGCATGTCCTCCCTGTGGTTGCGTGGGTTTCCTCTAGGTGCTCCGATTTCCTCCCACATCCCAAAGACATGCTGTAGGTGGATTGGACATTCTAAATTGGCCCTAGGTGTGAGTGCGTGCATGTGTGTGTCTTCTGTGGAAGGTTAGGAGCCGGGGTTGGCAACTTGACACCGTAAAAACTCCACTGTCAATCATGAGCGGACAGGTGATCCGCTGTGGTGACCCCTAACTGGAAAAAAGCCGAAAGAAGAAGAAGATTATGATTGTGGATGAATCCCACATATATGTGACCTGATATTTTTTTCAATAGTGTCCTTTTGTCAGAGGTTCTCTAGTTTTTTCTTCAGCATTCTTTCTTTAGTGGAAAGGGATTCTACTGTAAGGTTGTACTACTAAGATTATTTTGGAGGTCTATATGTAGTGTATCCAAATAGTTCTTTTACTTTCCAATACCATTAACTGATCTTGTGTATTCCCTGATCATTTAATGTCACCTGTATTCATTTTATTCATTTTTATCTGCACTCTTCAGCATCTGTATCACATCTTATGCTTTCACTGTGGAAAAACCCAACAGATTAGCTTCCCTGGTTGACAACTTGCTAAAAACATTTTTCTTACCCCCTTTTCTCTTTAACTTCTGCTTTGAGACAATCTCTGATCTAAATTGGTTTGGTTGAGTTATATGCTAAATTCTGTTGTTAAGCCTCATCTATCATAGATTTCCTCTAATATTTCCTTCATTGAGATTCCTGTGTCAATTGACATTGTCATCTATTTTTTATATTTAATTATGATTTATGTTTGTTTTTCACATTCTTTTCCTGATGTTAATATATTGTGTCATTTTCACTGCCAATGATTCTCCATTTCCTCAGTTGTCATTGGCATGTATTATATTTTACTTATGTCTCCCTGTCTTGTTTCATTGGCTGCCTTTGCTTCTCCAGTCTTGTGGCTCGACAGTAATACAGTTGCATGTATACACCTCTGCAAAATGGTTGTTCTTTCTGTACTGTGTGCAAATTTTATCCATTATCGGACATTGTTTCTTTTGTGGATCCTATGTAATTTACATGATTTCCGTTTTGCAGCTCTTTCTGATAACTCTTGCACTTAAATATTATAATTTAGTTACTACACTTTTCATTTCATTTTGTTTCTCTATATTATTCATTCAGCTCATGCTTTATTAACTTCTTTTACATTGCATCACACAATTAATTTTATTTGGTTGTATTTTTTCATGCCTTGAGACCTGGTACAGTCTAGTGAATTCCTTCCTAAAATTTGACTAGTACAAAACTGTTATCTGGGTGTAATTTGTTATCAACAATTTTCATATGTTCTTCCTTGTAAGGGCCCTCTACCTGTTTAGTACATCTGTACAGAAACTCATGTTCCTTTTGTCGGGCACCCCAGAATTTATATATTCAATGCCCTACATTGTCTTTGGCTCAAACTGACTACTTAACTTGTCTAACACATCTTGGAACTTCTCATCTATTCCTGATATTGCTTCATATATGACATACACATGCTTTCCTTCTATATGTAAAAGTAAAATGTTTAATATTTAATCTTTAAATATAGGGCAGCAGCATTATTGACCCTAACTACCCATTTCTTCTGATGATGTTGTGTATATCATGAGCTATGGTAAATGTTGACAGCCTAGAAATATCTACAGATATATTTCATATTATTTGTTGCTTTTTATGCTTTTTTTCTTGTTTCAGTAATATTCATGTCCCTTTTTCTTGGGTATCCCCTTCTTGTCACAGTCTTTATGAAACTATTTTATAAAGTCACCTAACATTGTTATAGATCTTGATTGCAGTTGTCCTGTGTTGTTTTTCTTCTTTATGAAACAGGAAAAATATGGGTGATGATGCAGTATAACAAAACTAACTTTACCAAATTTACAGTTTTACAGCAGATAAGCTTTATTATTTCCATTTTTCACAATCTCATACAGTGGTATTTGGAATGCAACAAATCACTGCATATGATTTTGTCTGAACAAATTTCCACACCAAGACATTATTTAATATAGGAGTGCATGAGTGCACAAAGCTAGGCCACGTGTTTGACTATATGTAAAATCACACACAGGCCAGAAGAGGCCCCATGTATATTCCTCATAGCATCATTTCAAAAAATCTATCTATGTCAGAGGCATAACATTTTACCTTTCCAATGGACTTTGGATTCCTATTTAGAGCACAAAACATGGAAAAGGGAACAAGCCAGAAGGTGAAAGTTGCGTAACTTGGCTTTGTATAATTCATTAGTTGATGTTCTTGATTTTTCCTTTGAGGAACAGTGGAATGCACTGTCAACCAAATATGAAGAAAAGGTCCCTCGCTGGCATCAAATGGATGATCTCTCAAGTCACACCACCTGTACCTAGCAGGTTAAAATAAAGTATACACAAATCTAACTTAATACTCAGTTTCAGTAAATGCAATCTGATCCCAAGAATAAAAAGGAAATATGCACTGCTGTCCTGGGCATGAACTTTTGACCTCCACAACAAGATTAGTCTACACACAGACCGCTGAGCTGTGTCTTTGACCTAGCACCCCAGCACCCTTCCTCACCTACTTTCTCTGACAGCATATGTTTTTCAGTGCCCCTTACAAATGGTAATGTCCTTTCATGTGAGTTATTTTTACACACATATATACATACATACACAATATACATACACACAATTTCCATGGAAGGCTAGCTGATTTCTGCAGTCCTCTACAGAATTCTTCCACTCTCTATCTGGCCAAAGGTCTTCTATTATTTGCTGCTCTTAATTAAGCAAAATATGACATTATACACATTAGTAGTTTCCCTGGCCCAAATGCTCTAGCTACGTAAAGCTGGGGAGCTACAGCTTGTTGCTAATGAGTGGTAAATGATAATCCTCCTCTTGGCTTTAAACTGGATACTCTTTACTTAATAAAGCAACAGTGCAGTCACACATTAAGTAGTCTAAGGAATTAGAAAGTACACATGGAAGAATAAAATAACATTTAGTTAAACACAAAGGAATATTTATGGAGAATGTCTATCTATGCTATCTACCTACCTACATCTAAATGTCTCTAAATTAAAGGGTACTGAAGCTTTTACTGTTATCAATTCCTAGAAGATAGGCAGAAATAATAAACAGCAAACACAGAAGGAAGTGGTCACCTCCAAACAAAGACAAGACAGAACAAAGATCAGTCTCCAGTATTTATACACGTTTCAGTAGCACAGTTGTATTCCCACAAATCATTACACTGGCTCCATTTCTAACTGTTGGGTTTCCCACAACAAAAGTAACTAAACAAGTTCTTCTACTCACAAAAAACAAGGGCTTAGTTACACCAGCCAAAAGACAATAGAGATTACCAATATACAAGATGCCAGCACCAGGACCAGTTTTTTTTTTTTTGTAGTTATCTGGGGGTATTGGTGACATTTGGAAACAGTGAGAAGACACAACAGGAACCTAATTAAGCTTGAAAATGTGGGATTTTTTATATTAATCAGCAACCTAGAGAACCTACTTTAGTCTCTACAACTTGAAGAATGGCACAGCTATCCATGAATTCATTTAAATGAAAACTTCTTTCATAAGCTAATATTACTGAGAATGCAAAGATGCATGCAACCACATTGAGAAATGTTCAGTGGCCAGAATTAAATGGAAGATGAGAGAGACAACCTTGTCTATTGCCCTTAGTCAAGTACAAGGATCTAAAACACTCAAAGTTAAATTATCCAGCAGACTGACCACTGCACTGATGTCTGCAAAGTTAGTTATATATAGCCCAAACCCTTTGCCTTTCATGACACCCAGTATGGAAGGTCATTCTATGGACTCAAATGCCTTGGTTATATGCATCAATAAAAGAAAATCAGGTGAAATTAATTTGGTTGCAAGTTGCATTATGGAGCATGAATGATATGGATGGACCTTAAGTTGTCTGCTAGGGAGAAAATTATTTGAATATATTATTTAGATTTCTTAATTCAGTAGGCGAGTTGGTTTAAAGATCATTCTCAGCAATACTCATCTACACAGCAACATGTTCTCAACTCCCAGAGACGCCTTCAAGGCTAAACTGAAGGAACATGTACTACAAGAAACTGTCTTGTAATACTACTACAAACAGGTATCACTAGACCACCACCCTGGAAATACCGTAAATATTGCACATATTTCCACATTGCTTAAAATATTGTGAATATTGTTCCTTGCTTCTCCTTTTCTATGTTCATTTACCTTTAATAAGCATTTAAATATCATGTCATCTATGATGTGCTTTCCTGGTTTATATTATATTACATTTTCTGCTTTCCTCCTGTGGAGTTCAAGTTGTCTGAAAAAGGTCACTTGACCAGTCTACTTAACTAGTTACCAAATGTCAAATAAACAATAGAGCTGTAACAGATGTTTATAGCAGTATCGTAAATAGTATCATGCAATCTGCTTTACAGTGTAGTATTTTCAAAAATTCCAATCTAAACTGAATAGATATCAGATAAAATAGTATCTGCACTGATATATTTACAATCGGTTAGAAGCAGAGAAAGTAACAGCAGAAAGTCTAGATATGTAGAACATTCTAAATATTTTAATAAACTGACAGTGGTGGTGATGAGCAGTGATCGAGAAAGCATATACATCTGTTGGTTTCTGAAAGCATTTCTCTGGGCATTTTTATGAATATGAGAAGCTGTTACATTTTCTGATATCATAACGGATTAAGTTCCATCTGGCTGGTGCTATTTTAATAAATAAATGTTTACCTATGGCAAAATGAAACAAAGGTCTTTGCAAAATGAAGCAATTTTGTTTGTGTAGAGAGTAGGAGAACTTTCTAGTTTCTAATTTATTAGCAGGTGAAGGACAGTACCAGCTGCTGAGAGGTTTGAATGTTGAAGAGCTCAGTAGAAAGGTTGCTCTCTCCATTACTGGAAGCCTTCTGGGTTTCTGAAGAGTTAGGCAGTGGTGTGCTGTATTATATGTTGGTGAATGAACTGAAAGATTTTTTGTTTTTGGCTGTTTGGAGTAGAGGTGTGTCATGAGAACAACTCATTGTAGTAAAAGATATGGCATATACAAATCTTGGCATAGCAATGTTGAAAACAGTAGCTTTCCTTGTCTTGAAGTAAGAAAGCAGTTTAGAACTTTTTCAACCAAATATTCTGTATGCTGTGTAAAAGTTCACTCTTAATCTAATGCTAGGCCTAGACATCTTTGAGACTGAACTACTGACATTTCCTGAGTGGTCTTTTATAATTAGTTGAATGTCTGAACTAATGATATTAGTAATTATGGAAGACGAATGAGTCATCAGGACTCTTGCATTGCTATTTAGAAGTAATATAAGCAAAAAATATTTTTAGGACAGTGACAGAAAAGTGAGACTTGGACAGTACTGTGACGTGGTAAGAGCCTTAAAAACTACTACTGGAGGTATGTCTGAATCACTTCTTGAGAAAAAAAAATTACAGAGGGACTCTGCATCATAATCCACATAGATTTTATTTATATTAGCAAAGCTGCTGTCATCTTCTACCACCATCTTGTTATCTGGGCCATCTCACAGCTGATAATACTTTTAGTTAAAAGACTGTCACTTTCAAGTTTACGCTATCCAAAGAGTCCAGTTCAATGATATAAAAGCATATATTTTTTAAGTATGTAGGGTACTTCTTGATGTTAGGCATGTACAGAATGCTCCATGAACATCTTTATATAGTGGAAATAATTAATTTCTCCTAGTATTTGTTGAATTTATTAATCTTGTACTTTGTCGATGAATTTATCTATCTAGCAAGTCGCTCCCATTTTTCCCCATGCCAAATTCATCTGGTAAGTCCAAATTGTTCTTCTGTGTTGGTAATTCATTTAGCTTGTACTTAATATTGCATAGCAGTGTCCCTTCTGACCCAATCTTTTACAAAATTTCCTTTGTAACAGTACTAGTTACTTTCTTTTTTCATTCTATTTTTTTTGCGCTGTTATAGAATATATAACTTGCAGTCCCCTTTTCAGAAGCACATATTAACCTTTCTCTCAGATTGTTGCATAAGGAGTAAGGAATAGTTCCAAAACATTACTTGATCCATCTAAAAAGACTGTCACAGTATTATTTATCTTGTATCAATAAAAGAATCTTTCTACAAGATTCAAACTTCTTTATGTAAAATGTAAAGTTACATTAACAGGGCACTCCCTAATAATGATATTGCACAATTAAGAGCTGATTTCTGACCAAGATAAAAGGAAGTTGGAGTACAAACAAGTCAGTTACACCACCTAGATACATATCCATTTGGAGATGAGAATAATGCCTGTGAGTGCTGGTTTATTAAGTGCCATACATTAATTAAGTCCAACATCACTGACTAGTTGAATACTCTCTGAAACCGCACGTGTTCCTTTTTGCCAAGAGTTCTAGCAAAAGTATCACATCCAAAATTACATTACCATTTCCTTCTCATTATATTCTTAGCATCCTTTTTTTGTTCAAGTATTTTGCATAGTGTAAAAGAACATGTGAAGCAGTACTATATCATCCATAACAGCCCTTGACAAACTACATTCTAGTCCTTTTGGCCCAATTTTGGGTGACTTTTCTGAGAGATTTGTTTTTCAGACAGGATCAAAACACGTCTCTTTAATGACTCCACACAGCAATGGAATTACTCCCTTGGTCATTTACTGTGGTTTTTGAGCTTTTGGTGTTGCTTTTTCAATTGTTCATCCTCAGTTTCCCTTTTTCACTTTTTTTAGTACCATTTTTCTAGAGATACCCCGGACTATACATTCCAAAAAAAAAATAATAAAACTGGAGCCATGCACAGCTTCTCCAGGGTATGATAAATCATGTTGAATTAATATAGCACTACACATCCTTGATGCTTGTTTAAGCATCCCTTAAGATTAATTTGAAATATAATGCAGGAGGCTAAATACCTAGAACTAGGGAGCTGATGAGTAGCCTAGAACTATAAATGTGAGGGCAGAAAGGCAAGAAAAGGGAACACTGTAGTCTTAATAAGGCTGGATCTCATTAGCTGTTGGAGATAAACGTGACACAGACAAACTCTTAGGATACTTTGGAAAATGAGGGTAGCATATCTAAAAGGCCTGTAATGGAAGATTGCAAACTATAAAATGCTAAGTTACAAATCATCTCAGAGCCTTAACTATTGTTATAACATAGAACAGAAGAACCCATATTAGCAATAAAAAGTGTAAAATGAGATGATATATGACACATATATAAAGCTCTGTTAACAGAAAAGTTAGGAACTGAAACACTCAGTGGGGAAAATACTTATTTTCATGTAGAACCCTTCATAAAAGACGTAATGGCCTCATCTATAACGGAAAAGAAGCTGTTGCTGATAGTGGTCCTATGTTGTTGGTTGCATGGTAATCATAGTCTAGTGACACAAATTGCATTAGTAATGGCAAAAAGAAAATATTCATTAGTTTGTAAATCAGGTGCTGTACTGTTTGATACACATCACAGTATTCTTAAAATTAAACTTCCCTGGTTCAGCTCCTATTCTGTGACTTAAATCCAGAGCTTTGTGTTAATCACAGGTCTGATATTTCCAGTTTCAGAAGTGCTAGGTTGCTGTCTTCATTTACTTTACCAGAACATTGTAGTTTACAGTTGACTAGCAATGTCTAAATACAGGGTTTTTTTTTGCAAGCCTTCTGCACGTTACTGTAGTTGATACATCACTGCAATAATTACCCTCGTTTCTCTGGCTCAGAAACATTTTTCCAACAATCTTTGACTTCTACGTATTTGTGTTTCAGATTAAATACTTTCTACTCTTACTACACATATTCTATAGCCAATGTTTTCATTATTTGTTAATTTACTTGTTTTGTTTTATATTACTTTTCTGCTTATTTTGTAGTTAAACATATTTTGTTTCTATGACTCCTTATCAAGGCTAATTACTCTGAATTCTATATTACTGACTGTCATACATCACATATCAATAAAATTCCAAGCATGTGAGGGCAAGCCCTTGATTTTCCATTGTGGGTTTTTCATTCTTTTACTCATTTCTTAAATTATATTACATTTTAGAACCAAATAGTAAGTCATAGCTCCTTGGAATATGTTATATAATAGTACTCTACTAGTGTTCATATTTTTCTAACTGCATTTTTTGCATGCAAAATCAAATCCTACCTCGCATAACATATTATGTTTCAGTCACACCCATCATGATCATTTGGAAGAATAACCCAATGGATCTGAAGGCAATAGCCAATATCACCATCAAATCTCTTCCTCCTCATATTACTTCTGATACTTATCTGAAACGCTGTTTGGTTTACCCTGTATTTCACCATTTGCCTTTATCTTCATCTATATGTGCTCAAATGCTTTGTTTAATCTTCTTCTTTCTAACCCTGATCTATTATTTGGTTTTCATACTTTTCTAGACTAAGACAGAGAGACCAAAGGTAGCCACCCAAGGATGACTCTTGTTGTGCCCAAGGGAAGTGGTCTCATCTGGTTACTTTTCTTATCTGGGCCTGGTCAAGCTCAAACACATTCTCCTTAGTGATCTGTCCTTGCATAATCTTCTACAAGGATTAGAAAAGTGTGTGAGCCCTTATTATTGAGGTCTGTTTTTACCATAGAATGCATAGATCATTACTCATTCTTTAAAAAGGGCACATTTTCGTCACTTTTTAGCTTTCTGCTCTGTTCCTGAGGGTGCTGGCAGCTATATGTGGATTTAGTGAGATGTTCAGCTCATATCCCATTGTTACTTAATTAGAGAAAAAGAAATTAAATTATAAAACAGTGTTTTTTTCCTTTTGTACATTATGTTTTCCTACATGAACCTTGTCCCCAATGAGTTTCAGCCCACTTGTTCCCTATTGGTTGAGTCCCTCTTGACTTGAGCCAACCAAAGGGAGCCATCGTCCAGGCAGGTACAAAGGTTATTTGTTGTCACAACTATTTATGGACTATCAGTCTTTTGCAGTCCAACACCCCCACCATGATCATATGGAAGAGTAGCCCAAGGGACCTGAATGCAAGAGCCAATATATCACCACTGATTCTCTTCCTCCTTAGCAACCTGCTGTCGTCACTTCTCTTAGCCTGATGAGAGTTTACCTGAAACATTCATTAACACAAACAGCTGGCACATCTTCACTTTAAGCCCTAACCCCACCAATGGTTGCTTGTGTGGGTGCATGCATCACCCTGGGGGCCTACTGTACCCTTACCCTGCGAGCACATATTTTCCCACACATTCTAATGGAAGGCTACAACCACCTGTTTGGTAAGCCAGTCTCACACCCCCTATTTATGCTACATCACTAAAGCAAGCAAGCCTCTTGAAGCTAGCCACCAAAACTACCACTTCCTTCCCCACCATGACAGGTAAGTAGGCAATGGCCATTTACTTCCACCCTTCCCGACTCAGCTCCTCCAATGCCTAATATGCTACTGATGCTCAGGTCACCTGGCACATAAGGCTTTATCCTTTATGCCTACAGTTGTACTCATTCCAGCACATTCTGCCATCCTGTAGGTGTCTAAACTGTTGGGTGCATATACCCTGTTACCTTCTCCTTTACACCCCCTTCACCACATTTTATATATGCACACATGTATATATTTTATGACATTTACTACTCTTTATACTCAAAAAAGTGAATGTTACTGATTGTACCACTTGTCTTCAATATTTTATACATATTGCATTCTTGTAACGATTGTTGTTTTTCACAATTCAGGCTGGGCCATATGTTGGTCAGGGTTGATCAGTTCCCTACCCTGGTAAACAAACTTAAATAAATGCCACCATGCAGGATAATCATAAGATACTTTAAGCTTCTTGAAGAAGGAGGTGTTGTTGCAGAAGTGGAGCATGGATTCTAACTATGGGCATATCTGTCTCCCTTTATTGTAGGATATTACATTTGTTTAGTTGCAGAAGGAAATAGTAAGAATATAATATATGTCCTTTAGATGCATTTAACATTCTGTCTCTGTCACTCCTCTTCATTTACCATTTCTCATATCCTCTTGAATGCTACTACAGATTTCCTTTCCATAACCCTTTCCAGTAGTCCATTTTGGGAGTCAACAACCCTCTCTGTAAAGAAGTATTTTCAGAGAGTCAGGAAATAACCCCTAACATCTACTGTCTGTGCCCCATCCCCCTCCTGTGATTCCTGTTCTGTGTGACTGAATCTTGCAGAGATGATTTTTTTTACGCTTATATCATGACTTCTCTTTTTCTTTTTGTCTCTAGTGAGAACAATTCTAGCTCCCCATAGTCTCCATTAATGCCCTTATTCTTCATCTCACATACCCCACTGGTAGATTTCCTCAGAACCCCTGTTACCAGCCTGATGACCCTGTCCTTTTATGCCTTCCAGAACTACATAAAGCATGCAGGGCATGGCCTGATCAGGACCCAGTAGAATGACAGTATGAGCTCTCTGATTTTGGAGTTTGTCTCTCTAAGGATACATGTCCACATTTAGTTTGTTGCTTCCACTACCTTCTCATTCTGCTCCTGGTGGTCCAGGTATGCAAAACAAACCAAAATCCTTTTCCTTCTCTTTCTGCCATACGTTCCATTGAAAATACCTACTACTTTATGCTACGAATTTTTGTAGTCTAGGCTCAGATCCTTTGTCTGCACTGAATCTCAACTGCCATTTTTCTGCCCTAATCTTTCCTTGGACGCTTCCCCCATCCTCCACTTCTGCGAGTATCTCTTTGTAACTACAAAGAGAAGGATTTCATCTGCAGTCCCACATATTTGTCTGAAATAAACAGATATAATAGGACCAAGGACGGGCTCTTATGGTACTCCAGTAGTTATTGTCATTATTTTTCACATTATCCTTCTTAATACAATCTTTTGTAAAACGCTTTTCAATTATATAGCAATATAGTTTCTGAGCTGTATTCTTACCCCAAACCATCAACTACTCCAACTTTCCTAGCAGTCACCTGTACAGGTCTGAGTGAAAGGCCATGGTGAAGTTCCTGGAGACCACATCTACCAGTACCATCTGTGTCCATTTCTCCTGTAACACAAACATAAACTGGATTAGGTTTGACTGATAGCTATTTCTAGCCATGAACTTATGTTGGTTGTTGCCCTTTTAATTGTCCCCTAGACAATTATTAATCAGCTTTCCTGCATTTCGAATTCCCCCTGTCAGGGTCAATCCTTCCCGATCTTTGTGAGAACTACCACTCTCCTACATTTGGAATTTCCTCTGGCAGTCTGAATCCACAGCATTTACTTCGCGAGTTGTCGTAAGATGCGTGCACTCCTGCAGTAATGAAACTTTCCTCCACGCCTCAGTATGCACTTAAAAGGATCTATATGTCTAAGTTAAATATATTCGGCTTCTGTGCTTTCCTTTTTCTTGGAAATGCTGGCTGTCCCTTTACTTTAACTGCAGTACTGTATGTTACATGCATTTCAAGTGTTGTTTACAATGCAGCACACTCATCTCCTCGGACAGGGGCCACTTCCTTCTTCATCGGTTTCTCTCTGTGTTGTTTCTGTGTCCCTTTACTTTAACTGCAGTACTGTATGTTACATGCATTTCACATGTTGTTTACAATGCAGCACACTCATCTCCTCGGACAGGGGCCACTTCCTTCTTCATCGGTTTCTCTCTGTGTTGTTTCTGTGTCCCTTTACTTTAACTGCAGTACTGTATGTTACATGCATTTCACATGTTGTTTACAATGCAGCACACTCATCTCCTCGGACAGGGGCCACTTCTTTCTTCATCGGTTTCTCTCTGTGTTGTTTCTGTGTCCCTTTACTTTAACTGCAGTACTGTATGTTACATGCATTTCACATGTTGTTTACAATGCAGCACACTCATCTCCTCGGACAGGGGCCACTTCCTTCTTCATCGGTTTCTCTCTGTGTTGTTTCTGTGTCCCTTTACTTTAACTGCAGTACTGTATGTTACATGCATTTCACGTGTTGTTTACAATGCAGCACACTCATCTCCTCGGACAGGGGCCACTTCCTTCTTCATCGGTTTCTCTCTGTGTTGTTTCTGCTAGGGACTTCCAGATCTACTATGTTAGCTATAATATCTAAGTAGAACAAAAACATAATATTAACAAATCTATTTACAAAACAGTGGAAAACCGTCATGTTTGAATGTGGCTGTGCTCTTACACACCAAACATGATCTCCATATATGCAACCGCCAATGTCACATAAACCTGGGAAATGTGTTGAAAGCAGAACTTTTACCTCTTCTCCAACTCTTAGCCTTACAAAAAGATCAACTTGGATAAAGTAAACTTTGAGGTACTAATGCATTGTCACAACTAAATGCTATTAGCAGTATATAATATTTCAAGATCCAACAAAAGAGTACAAGAGTACATGATACGGGTTGTTTTTGTTGTAGACGCTAGGAGTTTTTCTGTCTAGTGACTTAGGGACCTTCTTTCTACTTCCATCCTTAGTTCTTTCTTTGAAGCAGTAATGTTTCTTTTTATCTAGTTCTTCCTTTCAAAAAACATGTGTGTCATTCGAAAACCATACATGTTGCTACACATGCTTATCTGTTTCATATACTCTTAAATATATCCTTCCTTTTCCTCTGCCATTTCTATAACTGTACCAGTCTTTTGGGCCCAAAGGGCTCATATTAATCTTCAGTTTCATATTATAGTTTAGTCAAACCAAAAGGTAAAAAGGCCACACAGACAAACCATTCAATAAAAACTGCAAGAAAGATCCAGCCAAACAATTATCTTCACCATGTAATTAATTAATCCTCCTGCCATGGGGTATATGCAAATGACCCCTTAAGGACATATCGCTGTGGGGGTATATGCAAATGACCCCTTAAGGACATATCACTGTGGGGTATATGCAAATGACCCCTTAAGGACATATCACTGTGGGGGTATATGCAAAATGACCCCTTAAGGACATATCACTCTGGGGATTTATGCAAATGACCCCTTGAGGGTATATAACTGTGGGAGTATATGCAAATGACCCCTGAAGGACATATCACTGTGGGGGTATATGCAAATGACCCCTTAAAGACATATCACCGTGGGGGTATATGCAAATGACTCCTTAAGGACATATCACTGTTTCAGCTACATGACTTCTGAATGCCCATAAATGTTTACTTTTAAGTCTTTATGAGAACATTCAGGCCAATAAAGCTGAAACATACTACCTGTAGTCATTACATGTTTCAGCCTTTTTTTACCTTGTCGGTACAGCATAAGTGGATTATATGGTTAAATTTTAGAAACACAAAGCTTAAAAATCAAGCCTGATGTCCATAAACATTTGGGTCCATGCAAATTGTCCCAAGCAACATCTATACCAAAGGATAAAAAGATTACACAGACAAACCATTCAGTAAAAACTGCAAGAAAGACCCAACCAAACAAGAGTTCACTGTGTAATAATTTAATCCTCGTATAGTGGAGGCCCATTGGATATATGCAAATAACCACTTAAGAACATATCGATGTTTCAGCTGTATGGCTTCTGAATGCTCGTAAATGTTTGGCTTCTGAATGCTCGTAAATGTTTACCTCTAAGTCTTTATTAAAACATTCAGGCCAATAAAGCCAAACCATACTACCTGTAGTTATTTCATATTTCAGCCTTTTTTTTACCTCATCAGTACAGAATAAGTGGATTGTGTGGCTATATGTTAGAAAAAGAGTGGTTAAAACCAAGCCTGATGTCTGTAAACATTAGGATGCCTTCAAAATATCCAAACCAACATCTAAACCATATGGTAAAAAGGTCACAGTGACAAACCATTCAGTTTATACTGTAGTTTATAGCAAAGGTTTTACAAAACATCCAAGTTTGTTTACCCCTTTTTTACTTAATTCGCAATATATTTTTTGCTTTCTTTGTATTTCTTTAACACATTCATTTAATTTTCATCATTGTTCCTTTCATTTGCAGCCACTTTCCTTTCTTCTTGTCCACTGTATGGATCTTTTTTTTTTGTAGGCCATTGGTCTGGATGACACATCTGTATGATACCATAATGCATCATGGTCGCTGTAGTCTAAGTCTGTCAGCATCTTCCTTTAGGAGTACACAAATCCGGTATAAACCACACAGCTAGAAGCAACCACCAAAGATTTATTGAGCTGTGAACTCAGAGATTTGATGAAGTCTTGATGTAAGATGAAAGCGCTTGACTGCTGTTTTTGCTCAATAAATCTTGGTGGTTGCTACTAGCTGTGTGGTTTATACCAGACTTGTGTGCTCCCTGGACCTCCATCAGTTTTTCTTGTCTGGTTCCTAGTTTCTCTATTTGGATTCCTTTAGGAGTATTAAGAGGGTGATCTCTGCTTCTATTGCTTTGAGCTCAAATCCATTGTTTGCCTCATACTGTCTGCAAAGCTCGGCATATACTTCCAAAGGAGTTAGACTCTGCATGGTATCATGACACTACTGAAGCACCCGCTAGGCGCTGCAAGGTTCTTCAGTTTAATGTTTTTAGACTGAGTGGGTTTTTTTTCAAATATTTCAGTTTATTCTTATGCCCCCCCCAAAAAATATATTTTATATATATATATATATATATATATAGAGAGAGAGACACACACACACACACACACACACACACACACACACACACACACACACACACACACACACACACACATCCTTGCATTTTGTGTTGTTCATAGAAATGTGCTGTTTCTTACAATGTATGCTGCTCCTCCCCTGCATTCTCTATCTCAGTTACTTGGTAATCAGAGTGTTTTAAAACTTCACACCTGATATTTACCTCATTTTCCTTTTTACTTACAGTCCCCTCAGCAAAATTTACATCCTGGGTCTTGGTCAACCTCCAATCAACCCAAGGCTGTCTCGTTGCCCTGAACTGTGAGACCCTGCATCGGTGGAACACTAAAGTGCTTTCAGCTACACTAGTGTATGTTAGAGTTGTATTTAATCTGTCCTTCAAACTGAAGACTGTTTCCCCTTTCACTATACGCGTGCACACTACTGGTCTCCCTGCCCCATTTCTCTCTTCCTATAGTACTCCTAGGTCAATTACTTAAAACTACTTTCGCTTGGAAAAATTTTACCTATGTACCTGCAGCCCATACTTCTTTTGTTTTTCCCTGCAGAAGTGGTGGTCCTTTTCATCACTTTGTGCTAGATTAGTAGTATAAGATTTGTAGTTATTGGGTAAATACTACACTAAAAAATTATTAGCAGAAACAACGCGTGGACCTCCTGGAGAACCACTAAGTTCCCAAAAGACCACCTTATATATAAACAGCTAAGAAATTATACAAAGTAGTCTATTATGCTAGACAAAAATAAGTACTACTGTAATCTGCAATAAGAGCACCAAAATCAACCACAAAAATTCTGGTAGGCATAAACAAACTTCTCCACCCAGGCCAATCAACTACCCCTACCCACTTAACTACCCTCCAACAACCTCCTAAAATTGTTGCTAACACCTTTAACACTTTCTTTACAGAAACAGTGCAACCCTAGCCAGTAAGCTTTCTCCCTATACCCCAAGTACCACCAACCCCACACCTGATAATAAGATCCCCTTTAAGCTTGTATCAGTACCAACATCTTTTATTAAGTCCCTGCTTAAAAAACTGAAACCCACCACCCTTTCAGCAGACCTACTACCTGCAGAATATCTCCAAAAAGCCGCTAATGAAATAGCATACCCATATCAATTTTAATCAATAGAACTATCCACAAAGCCTATATCCCCCCACATCTGGAAAATGTCCCACATTGTCCCTCTTCAAAAAGGGGGAGATTCCACTGAACTTTCAAATTATAGGCCTTTAGCCATTCTGTCTCCCTTGGCTAAAATAATGGAAAAATGTATCCACAAGTAATTTCTTGCCTATCTGAATCAAAACACTCTCCTTGCCCCTTCCCAGCATGGATTTAGACCTTGCCATAGTACAACCTCAGCCCTCCTCTCCTTCTCCCATACAATATATCAAAACCGTAATGAAAACAAGCTCTCGTCAGCCCTCTTCCTTGACCTATCCAAGACATTTGATATGGTAAATCACCAGCTACTCTTAAACACATTAAATTCACTCTCCATAGATAACCTAGCAATTACCTGGTTTCATTCTTACCTAAGTGACAGACAACAAGCTGTACTATGGAAGAATAACCTATCATCCCTTTCACCAGTCACCCTTGGAGTCCCACAAGGATCTATATTAGGTCCCCTCCTATTCTCCATATTCATTAATGACCTGTACAATGTCATCCCTGATGCAACTTGTATTCAGTATACAGATGACTCAACCCTAATCTGCTCTGCCACCTCCCCCACAGATTTACAATCCTTGGCCCAAATCACTTTCAACAAAGTAGAGAACTGGCTCACTGGTCGCCAACTACTATTAAACCCAAATAAAACCAAACTTACTCTTCTCCCCCACTCGCAAGGTCCCCTCACCACCTCTCACCATAATATCCAACAATGGTACCATAATTTCCCCAGAACTTGGTACCAAATTACTGGGAGTGATCATAGACAACAACCTCAAGTTTGATGCTCACATAGACAAAACTATTAAAACAGTTAATAAAAAATTAGGCTCTTTATACAGGATTAAACCATTCCTAACCCCATCTGCTAGAACTGCTATTGCCCGTACACATCTATCGACCCTTCTTTATGCCTCACCATCTTCGTAAACCTAAGCAAATCAAACCTCAGTAAATTAACTAGGTGCTACAATAACATTGCCAGATTTGCCACAGGGTCAACTTATAGACCTCATCACTGCCTTAACCTTCAATTGTTAGACTGTCTTGAACTACCCTATCAACTGCAATATAACCAACTAATAGTTGTTCACAAAATCCTCTGCCAACTAGACAGTACACCCATACTGAAAAATATTATTACCCCCTATAGTAACCTAAAATCCCTTCGCTCTTCCAAAAAATTGCTAGTGCAAACTGTTAAAACCAACAATTCAGCTGGTGAATAACTATTCTCCAACTCTGCCGGTAAAAACTGGAACCTACTTCCTGCTGAACTCACCACTGACCCCTCCTTATCCTAATTCAAAAAATCCCTTAGGAAATACCTAAAAATGCAGTGGCTTTGTCCCTGTACAAACCCTGACTAAACCCCACTCAAACATAATTCATAAATGAGAACCTCATTACAGGAATAAAACTCTGACTTTCTGTTTAAACTTCTGTGTATCACCCACTTACTGGAAAGATTTAAAGTTAACACTACACCATGTATGATAACCACCTTAATATATGTGTTTTCCTTTTTCAGATGAAATCTTTTAACTATTTCTTTCTCAGCTACTTGCTTCCAACCGTTGCTGTGTGTATGTGAGAAAAACATGTACCTTTGTGTACATGTTGTTAAACAAATCTCAGTTTTGTGATAACTCACTGTAATAACTTAATTGTATTTACACTTGGTTTTGTACATTTGGAGCTTTTCTCCCCGGGCCTCTACTGAAAATGGACCTGTATCCAGTCAGACTTTCCCGGTTAACAAGTGTAAAATAAAATAAATATATATATATATATATATATATATATATATATATATATATATATATATATACTCACACACACACACACACACACATATATATATTCCTGGTTTACTGGCTACTATAAACTATTCATATGCCTTGGATTTACCCATGCCCCTATCCTTAGGGCCTGGTTCATGACCAAAAAATGGTATGAGAAAGTCCAGTTTTCTTACTTGGTTGACACAAAATTTCCTTTAAAGAGGTGAATAACTTAGTCAAGTCTTCTTTTTTTATCAGGGTAATTATTACGGATTCTAAACAGAACATCTTTATGGTCTACTGTTCCATTATTTCATGTGTCTACACACAGTTTTATTTTAAAAGCTCGAAAACAGTGCATTGAGTCCATTCTTTCAGCCAGATCTATTTAGGAACCAGTGGCCAAAGCACCCCTCACACAGAAGTTACAAATCTGTTGAGAACTAATAAGCGTAGCTAGCCATTTTGTATAATTATGAATCGTCTGTGACTCCTACAGTCATCTGTGTAACACTGACCTATTGTAGCTGCAGGACTTGTTTTGTACAAGCTAGCCCATCCTTCTCACTGATTCTTCCTTATTTTATTGTGTCCCAGATCTGCACCTAGCTTCATTAGGGTCTGTTTTATTACCAGGAATTTTACAAGATTCTTGGTCATTGAAACTTTAATCTCTTTTGTGAAGTGTTTCATGAAAGTGTGGTTTCAAAAAGTGAATTGCCTTATTCAGAATGTCATGTGTAAGTTAACATTATTGATATAGAAATGACGTAGTATCTTAACCTCACAGCCTGTCAGATCATTTGTTTTGTGGATTCAGTTAAAGCACAAATGCCCTTGACATGCTATAGTAAGTTGCCCTACTTTTTAGCTTATCATAGGGTACTTGCAGGCTGGATGCATCGTAAGGGTCAGTCTGTCACCATTACACCAGATAAAGCTCTATTTACCTGTTATTTAATAATGTGACTCTACTTTGTTTTTTTTTTTTCAGAAAGAAATTAGATTTGCATGGGATATATTTGATGTATTTTCCTCTATTCTACAGGATGTTCAAGACCATTTGTATTGACAGCTGTAAATGTAGCGTGAAAAAGCCTTTTACAAAGCAGACTGTCATAGTAAATGCTTTACAAGACTAAGCAACATGTAATGCTTGTAAACAGCATGTCCTGTTCTTGCTCATGTGACAATTGACAAAACTTACAAGAAAATGAATCCATAGACAGGCTGCATTTCGTCATTTTTAGAAATTTTTGTTTTTTGAGATGGTTTTAAGTGGTACAGCTAAAACATAACAGATTTCATGAATGGTACCCCAGCATGGGTTTCATGGGTGGCTACTGCAACAATTTGTGATTCAGTTCTTTCTGTAGCAACCACACTTTGCAATAGTTAATGACCATCTTCAGCAGTTGCAGAAATTCCACACAGCACCACTCAGAGCTGGATGTTGCTACTTCTGGAACCCCTTTTTATACATGACAAGGAGTTAACCAAATAGTGCAAAGTAGAATAAAGATATTATATCATGCATAGTGGCGGTTTTAATGACTGTTTCCCGAGGAGACGAGTAGTAATCACAGAATACGTAATAACTACTTTGAATTATTTCATGATGATTGCAGAGTCTGCCTAGCTTAGCCAATCAGTTTCTCTGCTATGGATGAAGAATCTATTCCCACTGAATAGACAGTCTAGCTTTAATGGTTCTGAAGAGTGTGCTAAGAGTCTGGTCGTAAAATAAGTGCTCTGCAGTCTTTGTATCGTGAGCATTCTCTCGGAATTTGCAGTAGTTGCAATCCTAGAGCCATGCGTTAATCCAGGAATTATCACTACTGCAGAATTAATCAGATGAGGTAAATGTGGGCATGTGGCACATTTCATTTTCAAGAGACAGGAACTACACAGCAAGATAAGGAAACCTGAAAAGAGCAACCAGGATAAACGTCCTTGGGGATCCAATTAAGAACATTCTAAGGCTTCCCTGAAGGTGTTATGTCACACAAACAGCTCATTATTAACCCGTATTGGGGCCTTCACCTCAAGCCAGGATTTTGGGCAGAAACATAGCATAGAGTAAGATGGTGCTACATTAACTCACCAGAAGTCTTACAGTTCACAAATAAATAACATTTATTTGTTTTTACAGAGGCATCTGCGAACAACAGATGGACTTCTGTTATGGTGGACTCTGTGAGTAGATGTAAGTAATGTTGGTGGTAATGGGGCACTTGGCACACTCCTTCTAGTGTAAGTTTCATGACTAATCACAGTTTACCAATTGCAGCTGTTCGGCAGCAGCACAAATCTGTTAATCTTTCTAACATATGCCAGGCTAGCATTCCTGAAATGAATGCAGGCCACATGCTAGCTGGAACTGCAGAAGCTGCACTTGTAACACCTGTTCATATGAAGCTGCTGCTGCTGCACCTATCCGTTAACCTGGAAGGATAAAGCAGTAAGACCTTGGGGTGGATATTATGGAAAAGGAATCATGTGGGGGTCGACCTTCACAGAATGAAGATTTTTGAGAACAGCCTTTTATGATGAAAAGGTAGCTTTTTCTTTTCGGGTTATATCTGAAAAGTTTCCTGAATTCATTTTCATATTCTTTTAAAGTGAAATCCATGATTAAATCATAATGACTGAAAATTCACAAGACATCATCTCCACCAAAGAATTGCCATTATCCATTAACACCACTAACTATAATTATTACATATAGCATACTTGTGCTACCATTGGCACAATTGTTATTACCATCAGCACCTGTTACCATTCCAGGAGCTATAAGAATAGAAACTGATAGAGAGGAAATATCACTGATCTGTGCTTCATGTGATGTGATCTCTCCACCCCCCCCCCCCAACAGCAGTAGTCAGACAGGTTTGTGCAAAGCAGCGTACAGAATGAAAACTCTATAATAATCCATGACTGGATGTGACAAATGCAGGATTTGCTGCAGGCATAGCTCTCAAGTGTACCTCATTTAGGGTCTTAAAAAGTTCATTTTCCTCGAAGTTTTATGTTGAAAGGGTCTGACACACATTATGTGTTAGGAATTTTTTAACTGATATCCACGGTAATGGAAATGAATCATATTAATTCATTAAAAGATCTTTTTTATAAGTAAAAGCGGCATATTTTAACCATCCTATGACCTTCCTAGTTGAAGCTGTTAGTAACCGTTAGTGTGTGCTCCACATTTTGCCCATTTGTTCCACATTATGAGCTACTGCTTCTCACTTTCGGGATGGAAGGTTCAGAGCTACGACTGCAGGTATTGTGGTTTAATGATAAGGGTGAATCCTAAGGGATCACAGAAAGCCATCAGTGGATAAAATCTATATTAAACATACAGGAGTGTGTCATTGCTGTTATACAATGCCATTATTAAAACAAAATGCTTACCTTTTCAAATAACAGAATTGCATCTTGGAACTTCTTGATGGTATGTTGGCTTTTCACTGTTTTCTGCATCTGGATGACTGCTTGCTAGTGTGTATGCCCTGGACATGTACATATCGGTACTTGCACAGTACACTTTTCAGAATGCAGTTTCTGCTATTTTTCTTTTTTCTTTCTGGCACTCTGAATGCTTGGTTTTCTGCTGTTTTGTGAGGATGTTTGTAGAGTCCCAGTGTATCAGGTGCTAAGATACATTTTTTTTTTAAAATAGTTGTTCTATTTTATATAGTTGCTTTTTAGCGGGGTAGAAGTTAGTCTTATCATCTTCCACTAGTTGACTCCATGTACTCACTTTGTAGAGCTGAGAATATGTACTCATTACTGTAACTAATGGTGGCTTTACCAAAGGCACTCCAGGGAAGACAAATACCTTTAGAAAAGTAGCAGACTTAGTACTGTTAAAAAGTACCCTGTAACTTACGTACTGCTAAAAGTGCCCTGTAACTTACGCACTGCTAAAAAGTGCCCTGTATTGTACACTGTAAATAGTAAGGCAGTCACATGAAAGCAGATAGATTTTTTTATAAGAGCTCCTCTGTTTTGGAGACATCTCTGGTCATATACTGTCTGCATAATAGTATCTGATAATATAATCAAAAAAGAATGACTGTGGCAGAAGCATCAAGATTTCCTCAAAATACATGCCAAATTTTGTAAAACAATAACCTGAAACACATTCATGTGCATATAAAAGCTTTAAAAACATTTGCAGATAAAGTCTGGACCAAAAAGTATGCAAAAAGGACTCCTAATTCCATTTTTAAGTGCCAGTACTTACAATGAGGAGGCATGTGAAAGCAACCTGATTTCCAGAAAATATGTCAAGTTTTAAGAACATCTGCACAATAATGTATAGGAAACATTTGGACAAGCAGAGACACAACCTGGACAAACAGGAACATAACTTAGAAGGTAAAAGTTTTGTCCTAAATGACCTGTTATAAAAGAAACTAGCCTACATTGCAGTAACTTTCTGCCATGATTTACAAAAATAATATTTTTGGAATTACATTCCTGGACATGCATCAGCTACAGAACTGCAGCAAAGTTATGCCATAAAAGGCCTGTGAAGATTTTGTTCTAATGTGTTGGTAGTTACAACAGTGATGGGTTACTGAAACCAATGAAAGCAGGCAAATTAATGCTATTAATAATAAATGAAGGCTGCATAAGACACAGATAGGGTAATCAGGGCAGATTCCAGCAACGTAAGCAAAGGAATAAAATTTAATAATTTTACTAGCAAACTGCACCTTAAGCAAGCATTATGCATTATAAAAATTAAGACTGATGCCAGGAACAAAGCTACGGTGCCCTTTTCACTGGTCTGAATACATGCATCTCATGCCAGCTAAAATATTCCTTTCTGCCTGGAAAATCTTACTAATGAAATCAGAAACAATATGCATCTCCCTCTCAGAAACAAACTATTTGACTACCTGGGGAATAGTGTGGGCCTAATTATTTCCAGTACAACAGGTAAACACATCTGAATTTAGTGTCTTCCACTTACGGTGTTGTCATCAGCTAATATGACAGCTGTTTTGTATAAAAACTGTGATTTGGAAGATCTTCTTTGTAAAGAAATTGTGTACATACTGTAAGTTGGCTGTATGAATCTTTGCCAGCAAAGACAGCAAATAAGCATCATTGCTTTACTTTCATTTAATGTGACATTATAAAACTGCTTTGCGATCACTTTGTATGTATGTCTGCCAGTTGCCATTTGCTTGTCTGGTCTGGGTTGATTTGAAAAGGGTGTTCAGACAAATTATCCCACCTGTTAACAAACAAAGTAACAAGCCTTCTCTTAAACTTATCTTGAAAGAGTGTAGGTTCTGGCAGGTAGCTCTATGTATTTTGTTGAATTATGAATCGGTGTACATTGGAAAGGCTGGGCCCTCCTCTTATTTTGTTGTTTCATACCCATACATGACTAGGTGTTGAAGTTTGCCAGTTTGCTTCACATTACTCAGATTAATGTTGACTTTTCTGTAGTGTATCAGTTGTCAAGCTTTAATTAGCAGGAAATGGAACATATTTATATGAAAATACAATATATAAATATTGACAATTACATGTAGTTCGGAAATAGAACATATTTATATTAAAATACAATATATAAATATTAGCCACGGTGGTGCAGCGGTAGCATTGTTGCCTCACAGCAAGAGGTTCTCCCATTCGATTCTCAGCTGGAGCGCCTTCTGTGTGGAGTCTGCATGTCCTCACCACGGTTGAGTGTCGTTCGAAAGACATGCGTGAATGGGCGTGCCTTCGTTGAAGGTTGGGCATCGGGCCGGCACCTCGGCACCGTATAAATCTACTGCCAATCATTAATGGAACAGAGTACCGCTGTGGTGACCCCTAACCGGGAAAAGCCAAAAGAAGAACAACAACAATGTATAAATATTGACAATTACATGAAGTTCACAGTAAGTCTATCTTCAAAGCAAAGATTAAAAACAATGTAAGATGACTTGGTTATTAAGATGCATTTGTACCTATAAGATGTTACATAGTATTGCTAATAATTACACCAGTCTATAGCACCCTTGGATCAGGAGAAAGCCTGTCTGGCTGCATAATTCCTTTGCATCAGTAATTTCATAACTAAACCATCAAGCTAGGGAAACAATGGTTATACAAGACTAGTCAATAAGGTTACTTAATCAGGGGAAAGTATGACATGACTGTAGTGTTTGCATCTTTGGTTATATAGCATAAACTTTCACCCAGGTACTTGAATATCACTATCTGACAGTTTCAGTCTGACACCCTGTGCTACTTCATCCCTCTGCTCTTTATAAACATAGGTGCAAACGCTATGGAGGCAGGCCTGGAAGCTTTAATTATATGCAGATGTGCCAGGCCTTGCAGTCTGTACCACTGTTTCCCATGTCCTTTGTCTGCTTTTAGCTGTCTCACACTTTTAAGGCTGAAAAAGATAGCTCATTATAATAATGAGTTATCAGATCTTACAGTATCAGTTCATCTAAGGCAGATCCTTACCGAGTATGTAACATTACTTTGGCAATCCATTTCAAAGATATTGCATATTACTAAATGCACAGACACAGAATTACCAAGATAGAGCTTCCTAATTTTCTTTCTACATATGACTTCATGCAAATGCCTTTATCACTATACTCAATAAATAAATTTGTTTATGTCTAATGAGATAGTTCTGTTAAATGCCCAAGACAATGACTGCACCATACAAAGTACACCATCTGGATAAAACACATATGCACAGTTTACAATTTATTTTTAGCTTGAACTGCTAAGCATATATGTCCAATATATTTTGTTCTACTCATTTTTGCAATTTAATTATGTTTTAACTGACTGTTTTAAAAAACAAATATGTCAAATTGGAATATGCAAAAAAATAGTAATGCAGATGTAATTAGGCACACAGCTGATTAGTGCAGTATTTGTTCACTGAACACTTTATATCCTGGAAGTAGCATATTGCACTCATAAAATGTCTTGTAAATTTTCTTTTTTTCTACATTCTTTGTATTAAGATCTTTATCTGTTTTTGCTGATACAATAGTAGTATTTTAACACATTGTTTTGTAAGGGCTGTTATGTCTATGAAGATTTGTCCCATTTTAAGTCATTAGCTCAGAAATGTTGCACTCATATATGAAAGAAATTAATTAGGTTACCTTAAATGAGATCTCTCTATTCCTTGTAATAATGAATGCATTTTCTGCTAACCAGGCAAGTATTCTAGACATAAAGGCCCATTTTGTTTTCAAATGTGACTTTGAAGAGTAATTGTGTGCAGCAGGTTTAGAAAATAAATATGCAGAATAATTTTGGAAAGTATAGACAAGCAGCAAGTACAATGGGGTGTGAGATGCAACACTGCACAAAATGCAATAAAGCAGCATCTTAGAATCACATAATGTGAATAAGAATACATAATCTAGCAAAATAAACTGCAAGGACACATTTTTCTTTTAAGTACTTCAGTGTGCAAAGCAACTTAAACTATACTACCAATCAATGTAATTCTATGCCTAGGACACAGCAACAACCACAATGTTAAAAAAAAAAAGTGAGACACACACACTTCTCAATTGTTTAGATTTTCACAGAATGTTCATATTTTTGCCTCATATTTTTGGTTTGTTTCTCATAAAATCTGTGGTTTTCTGGAAAATCAGTAAATTCACTAAATAATGACAGACATTTGAGTTTTAGACTTCATATTATTCAGAAAATGCATGGGAATACAAATTCATTTATTCTAGGAACTTTATAAGTTTATAAGAGCAATATTTAAAATCTGTCTCTACTTTGGGCCTTTGTCCCCACATTATTTTAGGGTCTATATCAGAACATTGAAGTTTTAAAACTTCGAATTTTCTAATATCGACCCGTTTTGAGCGAACGCTAAAAATAGCTAAGCTGCAGAACACCGAAGGAAAAAATTTGCTGTTCTGAATGTTCGATATTATGTGGTTTAGATATTTTAGGTTCGATGAAATAGCGTTCGCTATTTTCATCTTTCGATAGCGTGATATAAATGCTTATTTTAGGCTTTGTCCAGATTTCTTGTGCTAAGAGGTTGAGAGGTGTGAGGAAGCGAGATGCAGGAGCATTCAAGTAGAAATAAATTTGACACAAAACTGTGGGACAGCTAAAACAAGCACGTAAATGTTAATGAATAAATAAAAAAATAAGGAAAAAAGCGGATACCATGTAATCATACCTTCCGACCTCTGACATTAAAAAACATATCAATGGCCCTTGAAAATCATAAACTAGGGTCCAAAAAGAGAAGCACTTTCCTATTTTTCAAAATAAAAGGCTTTCAAATACTAGAATATAAATTTAGTGAAAATTAATCTTTGAGTAGCCTTAAATCAGATATTTGATGGATGCAGCTTAAGTAGGAAACTCAGTAATTCTAGAAGTAAGGATAAATCTGAAGCCCCAAATCATATCAGCTGAGATGAACGCATGTAAACATGGTAGATTATAAACTGTTGAAATACGAAAGTTAATAAAGTGCTGAAAAGCAATATAGTGCCGAGTTTCAGGTTGCTGTGTGCGTAAGCGGATCTTTCGTATTTCAACAGTTTGGAGTTTTTTCTACTTGTTTGTTTATGGTAGATTATAATCTCACCTCTTAGGCAATAGAAAGACAGATTCTCATGTTGGAGTTTAAATACTGTTGATGGCTAGAGAACTTTGTAGAAAGTTGTAGCGCATGGATTCTCACTGTTTGTCACACAAGTGCTCCTTTCTTCCTTCTATGGAAGTGGGACTGAGCATCCACAAGAAATCAGATAACAACCTAAGGCTTCCCATGCAAAAATAATTAGTACTCGATCTCACACCTAAAGGATATTAAATGGTTAACTGTCACATGTACAGTTTACCAAATCAACCCCCTCAGCACTCATATACACAAATGAATTCAATTTAAACGTTACCCTTTTGACTTAGTCTGACTCTAACAATAAACATACCTAAAAGTCAAAAGATTTCTAATAAACACCTAAGTTAAGGTTTACTTGACTTTTTCCTAAACAGGCTGGGGTTGGAGGCTGGCATCACCATTTCAGAAATGGGGGTTTTAGGATAAATTACAGAGTAACTTTTAAAGGAAAAATTGGGCTAGAGTATTTCTTGGCAAGCACTAATACTACATTAAATCTTATTTGAAGAACATGTATTTAAAGGATTTATGTGAGTAGATAACAGGATAGTTTGTAGTACTGAGACAAAAACAGGCCCTACATTCTTAAAAGAAAATTTGAATTAACATCCACTCTCCTATCTTTTAGGATTCAGGGGGAAGAAAACATATTATTCTCTTATATATGCCGTATTGGCACTACATTATACAATCAAAAATAAGTGTACTGGTATCATTATTGGCGGCCTACTCATAAAGAACTGCATGGAATTAAGATCTTATCCAGAGCTACTGCTTAGGTCTTAAGTAGCCACAAGATATTTGCAATCAAGCATTTAGAGCAGTGTTAGGCTAAGTGCAACAGGATGACGGTTGTACATATTGGCTTCAAATACAAAGCACAAGTTCTTTTAAAACCCATTTTGCCTACCATATTTCCAAAGCAAGTAATTTCTATTAAAATACAACAAACCCTACTAGAAGGGTTAGCAAAGTATTGTATTTATTAAAATCTGAAGAGGAAAATTGGTGTACCATCAAAATGTCATGGCTGAAGTGCGCGAGAACGGATATCCGAAAGTAAGTTTGCACATTTTTGTATGTGTGAAAGAAAACATGCCGAATGCACAACAGCAAATAGTATTGTGCATTCGCTGTTGTGAATTTGGCATATTGAGTGGAGATCGCACTATAGTGGCGATCGGGAAATGTATCCTTTCCCTCACTGTAGTACAATCTCGGAGTTTGTATATATAAGTAACAGAAGGTGTGGTGGGTGAAACCCCCCCTGCAAAATGTGTGTTGTATGACACCGGATGTGGTGATATGTTCGAATAATGTTGACAATTTTTTTTCGTTCTTTCTTCTTCTCAGTCGCTATCATAAGTTTCGACAATGTTTTTCGAGAAGATGAGTACTCGCAACAAACATGTTCGAAATTATGATAGTAAACCGGAAAAAACAACTAATAGCTGGGAAGACTGCAGGTTAGCTTGTTAAAGAGACAAATATGTTGCATGATGCAGAGAAAATGCCATCCTGTGACCTAAGATTGTGCTTGGTTGGTAAAAGTGAAAAGTAACAGGCATAGTGACACCTACCAACACACAGATGGAGACCTCCTTACCAGAACTGTGAGATCATGAGTATGGTTCCTGAAACTCTAAAAAATAAAGTCCAGCTTTAGAAGAGTTACTATAAATGTCAACATTTACTGTTACACGTTTAAAGCATTTTTATGGTGGGGGAGTTTTCACCTTCCTGCACCCCCAATGTGCAGGAATATACCCATCCACATCTTTTACATAATTATAGAGCTACTAATTATGATATTGCTGGACAACAAAGTAGGAAGAATTACTCTGAAGTGCCTCAATCTTGGATGTTGTATACTACACTCCTTTTTGCCCTTTCAGTCTCACATTTCTGAGAATTACAATTACAGTCCTCTGAATATCAATAGATACCAAAATGGGGACCGCCAGTGAAAAACTGCCTGGGATGTTACTTAAGCAGGTGAAAGCTCCTAAAGTCTTAGCTGATGTACTGCTGAGGTCATTGACTTGTAAACTTTATTTATTTGACTTTCTTTTAAAATGTAGTGTACCAAAGCTAGCTCCACCAGTACAGAGACTGAAACCCTGAATGTGATGTTGGTAACCTGGGCTCCTATACTAGGATATAGGGCATTAGGTGATGCATGTCATCCTGGGGGAAACTGAAGGAACTAGCCAGCAATTTGCATCCCCTAGAGGAATCAAGTGGATAAAAACTGGAAAAAAATTAAGAGAACCTTGGCTGATCATGGCCTTTTCTTCATACATGTAAAAGCATACACACATGTAGCTATGGCTGCCTGGGCTCAAAGTGTGTGATGGACAAATAAATGCAACGACCAGGATCCAAAATGGAAACTATAATCCCAACTGTTAATACTGCTGCAAGGAACAGACACATACTAAAACAAACACACTTTATTCTTTTCTTCTAGCACCTCAGTGTCACCACCTTCAAAAAATAAGAAAATCTCCTAAAACAAACTATTTTATACTTAATTATAAATTACATTCAATTAATCAATTAAATATATTCCAATTTTAAAATAGACACTTCCAATTTAATTCATTATTTAAACCTTTGGGAACCAAGATTTTATATTTTAAAATATATATACTTTCCTTATATAATAACTTTTGTTTTAATATATTCTCATTTTCTTCAATGCATTCAATTTGTTCTAATATAGTGCCATACAACAGGTTAACACCACTATTGTTTCTTTTTAAAATGTGAAGAAATTATCTTGTCCTCCCTCTGATTCCTTATATCTCTCATAGGTTCCATAAATCTGACACAAAACTTTCTTTTCGTCTCCCCTATATAATATAAATCACATGGACAACATAGGGCATAAATCATCCCTTTACTTTCACAAGAAAATATGCCCCTGGATTCAAATCTAACACTATTAATACTTTTAACTGTGTTAACAATATGTGTGCACACACTACATTTCCCACAATTAAAAGTTCCCTTTGCTGACAGGGGTCTTCTTATTTCCATTGTTGGCATACCAAAACTACCATGTACCAATATATCCTTTATATTTTTACCTCTAGTATATGAAAAAGGGGTTGTTTCAGTAGAATAGTTGCTAATAATTTATCTTGTATTAAATATTCCCAATAATATTTAATCAATGCTACAAACTCTTTACTTCTAACATTATAGACTGACACAAAATATATTGGGTCTATTTTATTTACCACACATCTCTGATGTTCTGCACTTCTTCCTTTCAGTCCAAAACAGAGTTCTTTAGGGACTTCTTCCTTTCACTTTATTCTCCTCCCTCAACCCATGTGTTATTCTAATGTGGGCCTCCTGTATGTTACTTGGGTCGTATCCTCTTCTCAAAAACATGTTGACTGTTTGCCTTATTTCCTGTAACAAAATATCTTTCTCACTACATAACTTGGATAATCTTAATAACTCCCTGTAAGGAAGTGCCTTAAGCACATGGGGGGATAACAACTGGTAGCGTGAAGGTATTGGCTACCATCGACAAATTGTCTATGTATTCCGGTTGTAATACTTCCATTCTCTTTCCCCTCCAGAACAAGATCTAGATAAACAACTTTTGTACCTCTCTGCAAACCATCAAATGACAAAACATATGAGTTGTTATGTAAATCAGTTATAAAATTATCTAATTCATTCCAGCCTCCCTCACACGCAAATATTAAATCATCTATATATATCAAAAATAAAATTCAACATATTTTTTCATAAAATTCAATTTGAATAAAAAAATAATCTCAAAAAAGACATAAAAAGATTGGCATACATGGGGGCAAAAGCAGCCCCCATGGCCGTTCCCTGCCTTTGTCTATACATTTGATTATCAAAATAAAAATAATTATTGTTCAAACAAAAATCTGCCCACTCAATAACAAAATAGGAAAAGGGACTTCTTCTTCTTTGGGCTTCTCCCAGTTAGGGGTCGCCACAGCAGATTACCTGTCAGCTCTTGATTGACAGTGGAGTTTTACGGTGTCGAGTTGCCAGCCCAGCACCCAACCTTCCACAGAAGGCACACACACGCACACACACCTAGGGCCAATTTAGAGTGTCCAATCCACCTACAGCATGTCTTTGGGATGTGAGAGTGTACCCGGAGGAAACCCACATGACCACAGGGAGGACATGCAGTCTCTGCACAGAAAGCACCCCAGCCGAGGATCGAACCAGAGAACCTCTTGCTGTGAGACAGCAATACTAACTGCTGCAACACTGTGGACATCCAAAATAGGAAAAGGGACTATTCCCCCAAGAAATATCTGATGGCCTCTAATCCATACACATGTTTAATTGATGTGTATAAACTTCTCACATCAAGCACTAACCAATATTTATTCTTATTCCATACTATAGGGGAAATTTTCTTCAGAAAGTCAAAGCTATCTTGTATATATACTGGTGATTTCTGAACATAAGGCAATAACACCTTGTGTAACATCAGACTGATGTTATGCAAAAAATACTTATAGGCCGAAATTATAGGCCTGCCGGGAGGATTCACGAAACTTTTATGTATCTTTGGTAGGCAGAAATAAAACGCCCTTTTACTCTCTCTATTAAACAACCTATCTCTTACATCTTTTTCAGTAAAGTAACCTAATCTTACATCTTTTTCTAATATTCTTTCATATTCAATTAAAGCTTGTTCATAAACCTTCCTATCACATTTCTCATAAACATCTTCATTTTCCAAATGGTCCATACACATTCTATAGTATTGCATTGCATTCATGACTATTTTATTACCTTTATCTCCCGGTTTTATTATCAATTCCTTTCTATTTTGTAGTTCTTTCAAAGACTGCCACTCTCTCAGTGTCATATTGTAACTTAAACTATTTTTATCTTTTAAAACATTTTCACAGATATTCTCTTCCCCCAAATCCTATCATGGAAGTAAAATGTGCTATACGCTCATTATCAAATGGAGGAATAAATTTGTGCAGTGCAAGTACATTAGACAAATCAGTTTTAAAATATGCATTCACATCTTCATGTATCATCGACATTTCCTCAACTTCTTCACAACATGACTAAAAACTGTCATCTGACTCTTTTTCAGTATAAACAGTTTTATCAACTTCGACATTTAATTCACCCATATATATGGCAAAAATATTTTTTAAATGTAACTTACGTATAAACCTAAACATCTCTTGATTCACTACATGGGCCCTTGGAATCACAATGGGAACAAATTTCAGGCCCCGATTTAAAACATTTACTTGTTCTTGTGTAAAACACAATTTGACAAATGAATTACTAAATCTGGTTCAGCACATACCTCTATAGCATTATCATTTGAATTTTTTATATAATGTTGTCCATTATTCTGTCCATACTTATAGCCCCTTCTTTGGCCTTCATTTGTACTGTTTGCATTGTTTCTGCCCCTTTTCCGCCCTTGCCAATACTAGTTCTGCTCCCCTTCTTTCCGAAACTCTCGGCGATATTCTTCCAGCCATTATGGCTGAGGCAAACCAGGGAATTCTTCATTTTCATCAGATCCATAATGGCTGGCTCCCTCTGATGACACAAAAGAGGAATCAATTGGATAAAAACTGGAAAAAAATGAAGAGAACCTTGACTGATCATGGCTTTTCTTCATACATGTAAAAGCATACCCACATGTAGCTATGGCTGCCTGGGTTCAAAGTGTGTGATGGACAACCTGCGAAAGATAAATATCTCACAGTGCTTTCAATGTTAACCAGGGTCCATCATGTAATATACTGACTTGACTACTTGTAAAGGCATGTTATCACAGAATATGACATATACATATAGGCCAGAATTATAGGATATTTTTCTGTCATTCAAAAGCAACCAAGCAAGTTTTCACATTTGCATATAGCATACTAATGAACCTGTTTTCATGCTATTGGGCAACTAGCTCTTTAAAGAATCTTTTGAGTGTATTTTTATGACCTTAGCTTCCATGCCTGGGAAAAATCCCAGATGTTATAATTATAAGGCAAATCAATTACATTTTAACATCCTATTTATAATTGTTGTTGTTGCTAGCAGAAAGCAAGAAGTGCAACTTTACAGCTTCAGTTACAAATTCCATATATTTTTTCTTACGTTTTTTTTTTTTCCTTTTTACATTTATAGCAAAATGTCATAAGTTTACAAATAGTTGCATACCATCTGGAAAACATACTGCAGTTCAAAACACATATGTATAACTTATCTGCTGCAGATTATAACAGACTAGAGTACAGTTCACATTTATGTTCTATTTTGATTCAGAAAACAATGGCATATTTAAATATAAACATTGTGCTTCTCCCCATTCAAGACCTCAAACTCATTTTATGAAACATCTTCAAAGAAAGAGGTTCATAAGAGAGTGCACTCTTCTGGTACACTACCCTGTTCTCTTTCTTGACAAACCATCTGTAACAAAATAAGCATTGCTACTGTTATGTTGGATAGTCATGTTACTCTACTGCAGTGCTAAATTCCATCTAAGAAGCTTTCTATTATACCTGTCTGCCATATGTAACCATTATAAAGGGTTATGGTCTGTAAGCATGACAAAGTCTCTGCCATACAAGTAGGGGTGGAGCTTCTGTACAGCACAAATTATGTTTAAACAATTGTATTTACAGCTGGGGTAAGATTCCTTCCCGGGCTGAAGTCTGTCGCTGAGATGCAATATGGGGTGTTCTTTACCTTCTGAGGAGCTCTGGCTAAGTATACCCCCATATACACACACTTTAAAGCATCTTCATCGTACTCAGAACTGGCTAGCAAAGGGGTTAATTCAAGGCCTCTGTAAGTGTTCTAAATGCCTGCTCACAGGTTAGAGTCCAGACAACCTTATCTGTTCTACTCTTTCTAGGGTCTGTAAGGTGAGAGCCATTATTTTATAGATGAGAACAAACTTCCTATAGGACATAAATATCACTAGGAATGCCCTTACCTGCTTCTTAGTAGTAAGAATATGCCATGCCTGAATGGCCTCTACTTTGCAGTCTCTGGATAAATCTTATCACCACACATTCTATGACCCAGGTAAGACACTTCTGCCATTCCTATCTGATACTTACTAAACATAATTGTTAACCTTGCCCTTTATAGTCTGCCCAACAGCTCCCTAACCTGTTGAACATGTAATTGCTAAGACTGGTTACAGATTTCAATATCGATCAGATAAGCAAGAATCTCTCGCTCCTCTCAGGTTGTAATCTATAAACCACTGGAAGGTTACTAGGTCATTCTGCACACCAAAGGGCATATTGGAGAATTTCTGTAACCAAAAAAGTGTAACAAAAGCTAACCCTTCTCTCACTGCAGCTGTCAAGGGTACCAGCCAATAACCCTTTGTCAGGTTACTAGCAGTTAGATACTTATTCCCATCCAAATGCTTCACTTGCCTGGACTTGGGGTAAGTATCTGACTCGGTGTGGCTATTCAGTTTCCTATACTCTACATAGAACTTGGTGCCACAACCTTTCTTTGGCATCAGCAGCATCAGTGATGCCCTGCCCTGAGAATGTTAGACACCTGGATTACCCTGATCCAACATTTCCTGCAGTTCTTCTTTCACAGCTGTTTAACCCACTCAAGCACTGTTGATGGGCTACTGGAGCACTGTATCCACATAATATTCCACCAGGAGTGCATACCCTTGCCTACCAGTAAAGATATGCAGCAATTCCTATATTGATGTCCAGATCTCCTGAACCTGGCTAGGAGCTTGCTGCTGCGAAAGGTCTCCATCCGCTAAGGTGCCAGACTAAGTCTCAGTGAGAAGGTCTACCATAAGATCTCTCTCTAATTCCTCCAGTAACCCACTGCAGATACTGAGAACCCTTGACTCTCTATCAAGGTAAGACTTCATCATGTTAACATGATAGAGTTTGTGCTTCTGCTGCCTGCCTGGTAACTGCAGCATGTGGTTAACATCACATACCTTTCTCACAATAGTGAAAGGACCCTCCCAGGCTGCCTGCAGTTTATCATGTGTAACAGGAATTAGCAACATCATTTCCTGCCCAGTAGACTATTCCCTGGCCTTGGATGTCCAGTCATACCAGACCATTCGCAGCTGTTTTCATGTGCTATGTGCTCTTCTGCCATCCATATGAGCTCCCTAAGTCTGGTCCTTAAGTTTACAACATACTCCACAGCAGATTCCTTGAAGGAATGACAGTCATACTCGCACTCAATACAAATTTACTGCAGGGCATGTTCACGCTGTGATCATGCAGCATCTCAATTGATGACAATCCTGTGGACTTCTAGGACATCTTTCTCTGTGTAAAAGGGAGATGGGAAAGGTATATGTCCTACTCCTGCTTGAAACAGTCAGTGAATGTTATCAGTACAGTCTTCAGTGTATAGTTTAATCTCACTTCCAGACCTCTGGACTGTGGATAGTAGGTAATAGTCTGAATATTTTACCAATAATGTTTCCACAAACAGTCCAACAGGTCAGCTATGAAAGTGACATATACATCTGTCAGTATTTTGCTTGGGAAACCTATAGTGTTCAAAATTTCTAACAGAGTATTTGCCATCTTCTCAGCCTCAATAGAGGACACAGCCACTGCCTCAGGGTAAGGCTATACCTGGTAGAGCTTAGGGTTAATAAGAATCCACATGATGTCCATAGGTGCTCTGAAATGGCTCCTCAATAATAAGCAAAGGTATCAAAGCAGCTGCAGCTTTATCTCCTGTTGGCCGGTCGTCTGGCATTGCTCACGTGTCTTGCAGTACCTCTTCACATCCCATGTAATAACTGGCCACTAGAAATTCTGTACAAGTCCTATTTTTGTATGCTTTATGCCTATATAGCCTAAAAAGAGAATAAAATTGTCTGTGGCCACAGGTGTCAATTGATTGGCCCTTGGTATTACCAATTGCTGTATCAACTTTCCCTCTATTTCTTATTCAGGAGGGCATTCGATGTACAATAACATTTTGCACCACTGAATATCAGCACACTTTCCCTGCCCCTGAATATCAGAACCTCCCTTGGCTACCTCACTCAAGATTTGTAAAGTAGGCTCTGAGAGCTGAGCCTGTTTAAGCTCCTCTTTTGTGACTCTCACAAACTGAGAGCTGACCCTGGTTTCAACTCATCCGTTGTGACCCTCCAAGCTCCTCCATATAATGAAGCTGAGTATACTCTAACAGTAGTGCCTCAAATTCAGACTTGCTACTACCACCTCTCTAACTCCCTTTAAGTTAAACCTTCCAAATGAAGCCCAGTACCTTTCAACAGTGGTGACTAAGATTCAAGCTTTCTGCTACTAACTAGCACCCCCCTCCCAAAACAGCCACATTACCTGCATTAGTTGGAGGTGAGGACAATGACTGGGTCTTCCATCTCAAACTGTCTTCTCATGTGCTTACCTTCATGTCTGTCTGTGTGTGACCACAGGTACACAAATTATTGCAGTACCAAAATCATTATCTATTGAAGGATCCACTGAATACCATCAAACACTATCACCTGCTTTTTCCCTTGCCCTCTTTCCCAATCTGAATAAACTCTGGCCAATGGTGCTAAATGGAGTGAATGTCCCTGGCAAGTGTTTTTCCTCTGCAGACCTGACAATAGTTACATCTGATGTATCCTTCTTAGCAGATGTTTCTTTAACCTCCACATGGATAGGGTGCAGGTAGCTTGGTGCAGCAGTTATTTCCAAAACCTACAACTACTATAATGATTCCATTATTTGCTGTTTCCAGTGACTTTTGCTCCCCACTTTGCCTCAGTGAACAATGGCGCCATACATGCCCCATTTAGCTACAAAGAAAATATTTAATCATTAGACCTGGATGTAAACTACAACTGAAGGATTACCCCCTTTGCCTTGGGAGCCTGCTGTGATAGACAAGATTTCCACCATGAGTTCTATTATACTCACTGGCATGACTGGGTACACTTTCTTGCACCATCATGACCTGTTCACTAGACAGAGTTCCCACTTCCTGCCCATCTCTTCAGCAGAGTTAAGCTCCTCATCTGCTAACCAGATTCTCACATCCTCAGGCAGAATACTGACTGCTTGCTCCTTCATCAGAAGATCTGCTAGATTTTCAAATATAGTGACTTGACATCCACTCACCCACTTATTTCTGAAATATAGTCATTCATAATGTCATCTGCCTTTCCTTACACTCTCTGATCTTCTTTCTATATCCCTCAGGAGTCAGCTTAAAAGGTTCAAAAAACATCGGGTAACTTTATCATAATCCAAACAATTTAAATCAATTAGCTTTGAGACAGCATTGATGGTGATTAAAAACCTTATCAAATGCCCAAATGCCAAAATGAAACTGCAAAGCATTTCATCTTTATAATGAAGAAATGATTTCATACTGACCTGGGCATCTAGGGTTCTGCTGTCCCCCTACACAGTATTCATGTGCCTTTAATAAAGAGTCAGTATCTCCTTTTCATGCAAGTGCTGCCTTTCTCTATCTTTGTCCCGCAGCTGCTTCATTTTCTCAGCTGCCTCAACCTATCGGCATTTCTTCTGTAGTGCCAGTCTTTGTAGCTTCAGCTGGGTTTTGAGTTTCATCTGGAGATAAGCTGAACTATCCTTTCATTGCAGGCTGCACACACCTGGCAGTCTCCTAATTTAGTGGGCTATATTCTAGCTGCATGCAGGGCTGCTATCATGTCCTCTTTGAACATTCTAGCATGCAAAATTGGCTTAGTTGTATGCTCTTTAATCAGCTGTGACATTGATATCTTGATATATTCTTCAGAGCTTTTTTTTCTGTCAGTTTCCAACTATTCTAACTAAAATATAAAATAACTGCTATACAATCTATGCTTCTGCCGATTTCGTTTGCACCTGCAAGGGCACACACTCCTTTCATGTTAAAACTGTTTTGTAGGCTAAGTCCAATTCAATGTGCACACAACCACTCTCAAATGTAAGGAAGTTTGACTATCAGATGCAGGTTGAATCCCAATACTGCCACTAGAGTAATGAAAGACTGACAGTTTGTCAGATGGGGCATGAATCCCAACACTGCCAACTGATATGAATAGCCAGGAGATGTATGGTCTCTCAAATGACACCACTGATGACAAAAGGGCATACAAATATGAATCACTAAATTATTCACTAAGCACAGCCTGGCCACAAGAGCATGCACCAAATATGCACTCCTGCCCTTGATTAAGGTCTTCACCATCCACACCTAAGAATAGTTTTCACACTGAAGACCCACCACCACTGAGCAGAGTCTTTGGCTTATCTCCCCAGACCTTTAATCACCTCTCTCACCAAGTCTTTGTTCCCTCCAACCAGGAGTGTATCTAGGATTTTCAAATTTGTACTCACAGCTCTCAAACTGCTACCCCCCTCCCCAACCAACCTACGGCCATTCTCGTAATTCACGGTTTGCTCTTTTAGTATCGATGAAGAGGCATTCGCTGTAATGCCTCTTCAGTAATATAATATAGATTCACTCAAACTCCGTTCCTTGAATTGAAAATGAACCTGAAAGTCAGTTCTTTGAAAAATGCAGCATGGTAGTTGGGGTAGAGGATTCATGCTTTTGTTTTCTGTAACCAAAGTACAGGTTTTGAGCTTGAGTAAATTAATAACCACCTGCTACCCCTAACTAGGGTGTTTCATTCACACACACACCCCACCTACCTCTTAGTGCAAGAAATATGGACAAAGTCTAAAATAAACAGGGACAGATATTAAATAATACTCTCGTGAACTTGGAAAGTTGCTAGAATAACAGGATTTGTGCTAGTATGAGAAAGTTGCTAGAATAACAGGATTTGTGTAGTATGAATTTTTCTAAAGGACATGAAGTCTGAAACTCAAATGTGTCATTATTTAGCAACTTCAGCCTTCAATGATTTTCTAGAAAATCACAAAATTTATGAGGAACAGTCAAAAAATATGGGGCAAAAATCTGGACATTCTGCAAAATTTGGACAGTTGAGAGGTATGCTTCCTACCACACACCCACCCACACACACACACACACACACACACACACACACACACACACACACACACACACACCTCTCAACCTCTAGAGCAACAAACTCATAAATAAAACTGAGGCAAAGGCCCAAAAATAAAGACTTTTTTTTTTAAATATTGCTCTTATAAATTTAGAAAGATGTAAAAATGTGTAGAAACAGGCAACCTGATGTCCAGATAGTCAATACTAACCACAGGAAACAAAGTCCAAGTTTCTTCTTTAACGTAAAAGTATTTTATTTTTCAAAAAGACAACGTTTTCGCCGTGACCCCTGTCACAGCTTCCTCAGAAGAAGACAAGTAAAACAGCTAAACTGGTCTGTTCAAATACTCAGTTAACAGGAAGTGACAAATAATTGCACTTCCTGCACTAATTTGACTCAATAAAAATAATGAATAAAATCATGAATAATCATAAAACTCCATTGAATTATCTATAAATATTGTATGATAAAAACAACATAAAAATATTCTTACTAGTGCATTTACATTAACATTGAAAAAATTATGCATTAAACCCACAAAATAATGTGCATATAGGCATTACCTAAAGTAGCTCCTTAGTTTAAGAACACATGAAATGTTACAGTTCTCATTGAGGCCATCTAGCCTAAATGCATCTAAATTCAACTGCCATAAAAGTTCGACACACTCAAGAACTATCTGAAAGGGGCCTCCCCTATCGGTTAAAGGTACTTGATCAATACCCATAAAACAAAAAGAGTGGTCAGGGTTACTGCTAACATGTTTTGCTAAGGCATTCACTAAAAGAGGTTTTTTTATATAGCATAAAGGTGCTGGTATATTCTCTCTTTTAGTTTACGATTGGTTTTTCCTATATAAAAGGAAGGGCAGGAATTACACAAAGCAATGTACACCACTGACTTTGAATCACAAGTAATCCTCTGCTTAATGTTGTATTTTTTATTCCTAACTATAAAGGAATTTCCAGTTCTCATCACTTTACACATGTTGCAGCATCCACATTTAAATGAACCTCTAGGTCTTATGTGACCATAAGTGTTAGAAGTATGCTGTAAAAGTTCTTTCAAATTATTACTTCTCCTGTAAATTACATAGGGGCGCTGACCTAACTTGTCAATCAAGTTAACGGAATTAATAACTAGTGGCCAGTTTTGTAAGATAATGGCCCAAATTCCTGTTGAATTCAAGTTAAATTGGGTTATAAAACTTAAAGAAAAGTTTCTCTGCTGATTTAGTAAGGAATTTTGGTGTGCTAATTCATTATCATTAGTAGACCTACCTACATTAGATTGATCAAGTAGTGGTTTATACAACCCTTTTGTTCTTTTAGTGTCAACTTCATTTATAAGCCCTTCTAAAAGAGGGACAGGGTATCCACGGTTTATAAACATACCTTTCAAAATTGGCACTCAGCTTTAAAATCGCTGTAAGTGCTACACATCCTGCCTGCACGTACCAGTTGTCCTTTGACAATAGATTTTTTCTGCCTAGGTGGATGTAGACTAGTGTAGTGCAGGAAAGAGTTGCAGTACGTCTGTTTCCTGAAAATGCCAGACAAATAAATCTCTTCATCTACTTCTTTAGTTAGTCTCACGTCCAAGTAGTCTGTTTCTATTGTTGAAAACCTATAAGTAAATTTTAACCATTGTGTAGAATTGTTCAAATAGTCTACAAAAGTTTTGCTTCAACTTCATTCCCTTTAAAAGGATAAATATGTCGTCCAAAACCTAGTGTAATATTTTATCTTCTGCATTACAGTTTCATTAGATAGTATATAAAGGTTTTCCCAAAAGGCTACAAACAGGTTAGCCACACTGGCTCCGCAAGGGGAGCCCATGGCTATTCCACATTTTTGTAAATAGAATTTATGTTCAAAAACAAAAAAGTTTGATGACAGTACTATGCTCAACAGTTCTGTTACAACGTCAATCTCCACTTGTGGTGCATTTAAGTCTTTAAGAAGCAGTTGAATCCATTCAACTGCCTCATTGTGAGGGATGGATGTATATAAATCAATGACATCCACAGTCAAAAAGTTACACTCAAGGTCAAACTTAATACTGTTGATATCACTTAAGAAAGACCAGGAGTCTTTACAGATAGTAGGTATTTTCTTTACATATTTTGATAGAATACTATCTATCAATTTTGAACAGGGGTAGGTCATAGAAGACCTACCATCTATTAATGCCCTCATGGGAGGATTCTTTTGGTCTTTGTGTATCTTGGGTATTCCGAACATTACAGGCAACTTTGGCTGAATGATGTCAATATAGTTGTATGTCTCTAAGTCTATTTTGCCTGCTAGGAAAAGGTCACGGAAATACCCACGTGCGACCTTGAACTACATTAATCTCATTAAGGGAAGAAGTAACATAGGCATCAGATGATAACACTTGCATCATTTTTCTGTGTATTGAGCGTTGTCGAACACTACCAAGCCCCTCCTTTGTCAGGTTTCAAAAACCTGACAGTTAAAGAGCCCAGGTTTTTAGCCATTCACGTTGTGCAAGTGAAATATTCATCTCATTCAAAGTACTACTTGATTTTTGTGTAGAAAACAGATGTCTTATATCTAATTCACACATTTGTTCAAATAGTAATAAATTTTGTTGTGTAGGAGGGTTAAAAACGCTAGTCAGTTTCAATTTGTCATTAACATTTGTTGTTTCATTGTTAAAATATAATTTTAAATTTAACTTGCGTATGTAGCATTTCAGATCAATCAAAACTTTAGCTAAACTTCCATAGGTACTTGGAATAAAAGTGTATCCAAGAGCTAACAATTCAACTAGGTCAGAATCTAGTTCCAAAGATGAAAAGTTATATATAGTAAAATCTTTCCTTGTGTTAGTATGTATAACAGGGCCTTGCAAAAAATCCCTCGGACCTATGGGAGAAACATTGTCTGTTAACGTTTCCTCCAATACACATTCCCCTTGTTTCTTCTGTTGATTCCTAAAAAACTTTATCATTAGGGAGCTCTAAAGGAACCTGCTTATTCTGGTCAGTTCTCCCTGGTCCTCTTTGGTTCTTATAATTGTAGTTAACAGCAGTGGACCCTTTTAACCTATTACTTCTTCTAACTTCCTGTCTAGGTGTATTAGTAAGGTGTTCACCATTTTCACCTTCCAACGAAATTAATTCAGCATTGACAGAAGTAGAAGGCCCATTTAAACCAACAGTATTGGACCCTGCACTTGGAATGTTCAAATGGGAATATGCTTGGTTAGAAAAATAAGCTGTTCTATCCCTTACTAACTTCTTATTTTTGTTAATTTTTAATTTAAGTAACAATGCATCAATGCTAGAAAAAATACGGTCGTAGTCATATTTAAACTGCAAAAAAGTATTAATTTTGATTTCTTCATCCAAAACATTCACTTCAGAAATAAGAGACAAGATATGCATATCATAATGTTTAACTATCACGTTTAGCAATTGTAACCCCTGTTCCTGAAACAAACATTTCAATTCTGAAAAATACACTTGGTCCAACAGTAGTCCAGAAGGAGTAAAGTTGTTCCTAAGGCCTTTTGGAACCAGTTTCTCATTTAAACATTGCCTAAAATAAGCAGCTTCCAGCTGCAGTTTTTTTAATTTAAGCAACTTAATGTCAAGTACCTTTAAACGGTCACTAAACCAGTTGTTGTCGTTTTCTTGAACAGGAAAAGAGCTGGCAGTTGACCCAGTGTTAGCGCCTGACAAAAACGAAAACGGGTTCTCTTTATTAATCCAGTCGTTCAAGGTTGGGCGTTCCTCCACTGGCTCCGTCCTATGCTCCTCATTTAAGTTAGATGCTGGTGGTGTAATTGGATTAGCATTAGTTCCTACAGCATGACTAGAAGAAGGGATCCGAAAGATGCATGGAGTTGAAGGAAACAAGTCCGTTTCCCTACTGGTAGAAGCAGTAGCGTTTTGAACAACAGAACTTCCTGCCTGTTGTTTATTTGGTCGAGGAGGCAGTCCTCTAAGCTGTTGTGCTGCAGGAAGTAACGTAGCAGACCCTTCCGAGTCAGAAACTGAAACAACATTCTGGTTTACAATAGTTTCAGACTTTTCTTTTCTGTAAAAAGTTGGAAGTTGCTCTAAAACATCCATACGAACATGTAAAGCTTCCAATTTTTGTGAGATGGAAGCCAGTAAAGAGAATAAGTCTGTTTCACTTGATTTTTCAAAAGTAGCTGTTAGACAAAGGTTAGGACTAACAGGACTGGCAGGAGTGTCTGAATCCATGGCAATCAACAAACAGTCAAAATGAGCAAACAAACTTGTAAAATGTGTAGAAACAGGCAACCTGATGTCCAGATAGTCAATACTAACCACAGGAAACAAAGGCCCAATTTCTTCCTTTACCGTAAAGTATTTTATTTTTCAAAGACAACGTTTTGCGTGACCCTGTCACAGCTTCCTCAGAAGAAGACAAGTAAAACAGCTAAACTGGTCTGTTCAAATACTCAGTTAACAGGAAGTGACAAATAATTGCACTTCCTGCACTAATTTGACTCAATAAAAATAATGAATAAAATCATGAATAATCATAAAACTCCATTGAATTATCTATAAATATTGTATGATAAAAAACAACATAAAAATATTCTTACTAGTGCATTTACATAAACATTGAAAAAATTATGCATTAAACCCACAAAATAATGTGCATATAGGCATTACCTAAAGTAGCTCCTTAGTTTAAGAACACATGAAATGTTACAGTTCTCATTGAGGCCATCTAGCCTAAATGCATCTAAATTCAACTGCCATAAAAGTTCGACACACTCAAGAACTATCTGAAAGGGGCCTCCCCTATCGGTTAAAGGTACTTGATCAATACCCATAAAACAAAAAGAGTGGTCAGGGTTACTGCTAACATGTTTTGCTAAGGCATTCTCTAAAAGAGGTTTTTTTATATATATATAAAAACTGGCCACTAGTTATTAATTCCGTTAACTTGATTGACAAGTTAGGTCAGCGCCCCTATGTAATTTACAGGAGAAGTAATAATTTGAAAGAACTTTTACAGCATACTTCTAACACTTATGGTCACATAAGACCTAGAGGTTCATTTAAATGTGGATGCTGCAACATGTGTAAAGTGATGAGAACTGGAAATTCCTTTATAGTTAGGAATAAAAAATACAACATTAAGCAGAGGATTACTTGTGATTCAAAGTCAGTGGTGTACATTGCTTTGTGTAATTCCTGCCCTTCCTTTTATATAGGAAAAACCAATCGTAAACTAAAAGAGAGAATATACCAGCACCTTTATGCTATATAAAAAAACCTCTTTTAGAGAATGCCTTAGCAAAACATGTTAGCAGTAACCCTGACCACTCTTTTGTTTTATGGGTATTGATCAAGTACCTTTAACCGATAGGGAGGCCCCTTTCAGATAGTTCTTGAGTGTGTCGAACTTTTATGGCAGTTGAATTTAGATGCATTTAGGCTAGATGGCCTCAATGAGAACTGTAACATTTCATGTGTTCTTAAACTAAGGAGCTACTTTAGGTAATGCCTATATGCACATTATTTTGTGGGTTTAATGCATAATTTTTCAATGTTAATGTAAATGCACTAGTAAGAATATTTTTATGTTGTTTTTATCATACAATATTTATAGATAATTCAATGGAGTTTTATGATTATTCATGATTTTATTCATTATTTTTATTGAGTCAAATTAGTGCAGGAAGTGCAATTATTTGTCACTTCCTGTTAACTGAGTATTTGAACAGACCAGTTTAGCTGTTTTACTTGTCTTCTTCTGAGGAAGCTGTGACAGGGGTCACGGCGAAAACGTTGTCTTTTTGAAAAATAAAATACTTTTACGTTAAAGAAGAAACTTGGACTTTGTTTCCTGTGGTTAGTATTGACTATCTGGACATCAGGTTGCCTGTTTCTACACATTTTTACAAGTTTGTTTGCTCATTTTTGACTGTAAATTTAGAAAGATAATAGAATAGTAGTAGGTCTCGCATTAGTACGAATTTTCTGAAAGGTATGAAATCTGAAACTCAAATGTCTGCCATTATTTTCTAACTTCAGTCTTTAATGATTTGCCACTAATTTGCCAGAAAAACGCAATTTTATGAAAAACGGACCAAAAATGTGATGCAAAAATATAAAATTGCCAGACAATACAGCTGGGAACCTGTCAAAGAAAGGGACACCATTTTAATATGAGCACTGTTAACTTGAGCAGCTGACAAAATTAGAATCTACATGCATTTCTGAAATAAAAGTAATGTATAACTCTGATCATTACAGTTATTTATAATTGTAAAGCCTCCAAGTTTTCTTCCAAAATTGCTATTTTGCGGAGGGATTATTAGGGGGAGCAACATTTTGAGCCAAAATTGGGGACAGTTGAGAGGTTTGGATATTCCTAATTCTATAAAGCGATTTATTTGCACGTACCTCTCAACCTCTTAATGCAGGAAATCTGGACAAGGCCAAATATATTGGGGGAACATACAAACAGTACTAAAAATTGATCTTGTATAAACTTAAGACAGTTGATAGAATAACAGGTCTTGCTTTAGCATGCATTTTTCTGAAGGTTATGATGCCTGAAACTTAATGTCTGTCATTATTTAGTGACTTCATTCCTAAACGATTTGCCAGAAAAGTTTTATTTTTCATTTTATAGCACAAACACCAATAAATATTTGCTAAACAAAGCAATGCTGTCTCACAATGAAACTAGACTTAGCATTAAAACTTCCCTGCCCTTGAAACTCACATTCATTGAAACAGCATTGAAACCCACATTCAAAGAAAATACATTTTGCCAGTGGCAGATAAAGATTAACTTTGTGCTGTTTTCAAATCATAGGCCCCTTGCACATGGAACATACACGTGCTCTTTGATACACCTTCCTGATTGTATTAAATTATATTCCTTGTACAATATAGTATAGTTGTTAGAGAGCATTTTAAATTTGTTTTGAACATTTTTCCAGTAAACAATAAAACAAAATGCATGCACCAATAATGACAAAACAGCCCAATTAAGAACATTTCCATCATAAAAGTCTACTCAAACTTCTACAGTCCACCAGTATCAGTAAATATGCACAATCTCTGAAGTAGTAAAAGCCATCTACACAATTCCACATTAAAGAAATCTGTAACTAATGAAGAGGTTGCTGCTAGCAAACAACTTTATATTTCATTGTTTCATCTACAAATAAAGTGCCTGTTGCCCTTGAGGAATAAATTGCCTATGTTGCATTAAAAAAAGTGATACGCTAGTAATATTGCAATAGGGAATGGATGGCAAACTGATAACAGGTTCATAGTTACTACTAGAGATCTTCGCCAAAAAGGACTACAACATCCACCCCCCTTTACAACACAGTACAGTATCAGCAATGCAACTACCTACTGTGGAAGAAGAACCCACAGCCTTCTGCATCAAAAGCAAGTACACTACCTGTTGTGTTATTAACAATATAAGTAGACTCAGCATAAGCAGCACTAAACTTTAGTTCCCCTGCAGCTCTCAGCTCCTTGTAAAATGTACTCGACACTCAGCTGTATCTCTGAACTTTGCAGCACAAGAAATCTGGAAAAAGCCAACATTTATTGGGGGGGGGGACAAAAGCCCAAAAACCAGGGACACATTTTAAACATTGCTTGTATAATTTTGGAAAGTTGCTAGAATAAAATGCTGTGTTACCACCATGCATGTCTTGAACCCAGAACCATATGCACTACAGTCAGTGCAACATACCACTATGCTAAATCAGCAGTTTGAAAAATAGGAAGACTGAAACTTAATGGCTATTAGATAGCTCTCAACCTCTTAGCACAAAAAACCTGGACAAACAAAGGCAATAATGAGGGAATACAAATTCAGTTCTCACTTCACACCTTAGCACAAAAAACCTGGACAAACAACAAAAATAATAATGGGGGAATACAACTTCAGTTCTCACTTCTCACCACAACTGGGGAATACAACTACAGTTCTCACCATAGTTCACAACTGTTAGAAATAAACATCTGAACAAAGTTCAGAAATGGTGGTGGTTAGGGGCTTAAGGCTCTTCTTACCCTGAAGCAAAGATACAGCGTTTGAGCCTAAACACCTGTTGTATTATGTGGGGGCATTCACACACACACACACACACACACACACACACACACACACACACACACACACACACACACACACACACACACAGCTCCATAATTTCCCGATCTGTTTCACACATACTCTCCTTACCTGATTGCTCCATACTTTCCTGATCCATTTCCCACTCGCACTCCTATCTGTTAAAGATTGCTCCATTCAAGCTAATTTCCTGCTCGCAGCCAGCCGGACATGACGTCAGCTCCCATTCGCCTTCACCACAACACCCAGCAAGCATCCTTAAAGAGCCAACACTGTTTGTAATTTTTTTAGTTAAAAAGCTACCCCCTCTTCTAAATAAGTTGTACTGAAATCAGTACAGTGTGTATACCTCCCAACGTCCCTGCCTCCAACCCTCACTCAGCAGCTGTAGCTATATTTTAAATAAGGTCTTACATTTACATGTGTATGGATTTTAACAGTGAAGGCAAGTAATATTCTCCAACACTACAGCCTTGTGTCCTGGCTGACAGTAATAAACTGACAGTACTTCCGATTATCAGATTGGGAACCTCCACTTAGTGCTCACTTTTGATAACCAGCCAAATAGTAAGTAACAAATGATAGCATGTGGCAAATCAATCTGGTCAACAAAGATGAGGTCAAAAACTTGTCTGCAGTCAGCCATAAATACTCTTCTTTCAATAAATAAACAAGTAAAAGATGACCAGCCACAAGCTTTTAAATGTAATGGATAAAAATACTTTACTTAGAAAAGAAGAAATATCCATTACAATTAACACTTAAATATACAGAGACATAATAAATTGCACAGAGAAATAGAAAATAATCCAGCTTCAAGTAAACTATTTAACACCTAATTCTGGACTACAAGAATTGCTGAATTTTAATCTAAACATACATGAATTTCCAAGCAGAAAACGCCATGCCCAGATGCACTACCTAACATCTGGCTAAAAGTATTAAGGTTTTTACACAAAGATTTAGCCTTTAGTTAGAACTATTTGTTTGTGCATCCCAAACTGACAGCAACCTAGTTAACAGTAAAACCAATACTCTTCCTTAAGAGTGAAACTGTAAGCCATCCAAAAACTATAGAGGAATAACTTGCAATGATGTACAAACTATATACTGGAACTAGTGCAGACAGAGTTTTTAGTCATTAAGAAGAAAATTCAATGGTGGCAATAGAGCAAAAGGGTAACAAAAGAAAGTCACCTGAAGCAAAGGATCACTTGTTGCTAAATAACGCCATAATGGAGAATTGTAAAAAGGGGAAAAAATCTAAGGATGTCATGGATAGATTACAAAAAAGCATTTGACAGCATCCCACATTCATGGATAAAGAAGTGCTTACAGATGTAGAAGATACACCCTACATTGATCAATTACATTACAATGCAGTGACCATAAAACAGTGGAAATCCACTTTGCAATTAAGTCATGACAAAGGGAAAATTATTATCCTAAGGATAAAAATTTAAAGGGGGATATTCCAGGGTGATTCTTTGTCACCGCTGTTGTTTTGTCTTGCCCTTAACCCATTAAGCTGTTTACTTAACAGATTAGGTCTTGATTACAATTGGGCCCCTAAAACACAACCTTGTTTAAAGACTTCTTGTCTATTCTTTGTTGATGACATAAAACTGTATATTTTATACAATGAGGAGTTGACAGTACAGTTTCAAGTTATTAAAACTTTTTCAGATGGTATAAGAATGACTTTTGGTCTTGATAAATGTCCAAAAGCAACATTTAAACAGGAAAATTTGCAGCAACAAGAAAATATCAGTCAACGACAGGAATGTGATATAAATGAACTTGAGCAGGCAAGAGTATAAAAATATTTGGTAATTAATGAAGGATCAACAATAAAACATGAACAAATGTGAATAAAACTCAGTAAGGAATAATACAGAAGGTTAAAACTAATACTGAAAACAGCCTTGACTATATAAATATAAAGTCCAAGCTATAAACCAATTTGCTCATCCTGTTTTAACTTAACAGTTGTTTTGGTGCAACTGACTGAACCCAAAATGTATTGGATCAGTTGGAAAGGAAAAAAAGAAAAATCCTTCACCCTTATCAAATGATATAGAAAAATCAGTGCATACCAATATTCCATGCACTGAAAGAGGCATGGGCCTCCTTGAAATTGATTACAGCTCTAGATCTGCGATCATGGGATTGCATACATATCTGTTGACCTCATCGGACCCAAACATAGTAAACGTTTTACAACATGAGGAGAGGAAGTTTAAGATGATCTCACTGCTTAGTTTAGCAGAAACATTCCAGTGTCATGTGGGAATGGAAATCAAACCAGAAGTAGACAAAAATCAGACAGCAACTGAAAGTGCCAAAAAACAAAAGAAAGAATATAAGAAGGATCATATGAGAAGGAAAGAAATGTGCAAAAGCATTAAATACAGTGTCAAGTATAGAGCGCTCCTGGAACAACCCCATGTTGATCAGAATTTGATGGAGGAATGGTTAAGGAGAGGTGAGATGAAACCAAAGGATGAAAGGTTAATAACAACAGCATAGGACAGTGGACTACATGCACATTGGTTTACAAAGTCCATTGGACATGTGGGAGAAACAGACAACGTGGGTTTTGTAAAAAAAAAAAAAAAAGAAATGGAAACAGTTGCACACATTGTTGCTGGGTGGCAAGATTGTTGCATTAGAGATTGTGCAAACACTGCACTATAGAAGTAGCTGAAAAGCTTTGGAAACATGAACCAAAAAGCATTATAGAGAGTGATGAAGTGTACATCACATGGGATCACCTGTTACCAACAATTAAAAAAACTGATGCGAGGCAATGTGGAAGAAAGATACCCAGCCAATTCCAATATTAGTAGGACCAACGGGGTCTCATAAAAAAGAGGCTAGATATGCTACCAGTGCATGCAACTGCATATGAATTGCAGGTTTTTCTGGGTACAATGTAGGTACTATGAAGAGCACTTTTGGTTAACATCAAAGACTGAAATAATACTAATTTCATGAACTTTAATCATACTCTGATTTAGGAATGGATGGGGTACATTCCTGTCATGGTATTCGAAACTCAAAAGACCTGAAGAAATTAAACAAACAGAAAATGATCTGTTTGAACAATATTTTGCAAGAAAGAAAAACGTCAGGTAGTCTTTTTTCCTACGTAATTCTGAACTACAAGAAATGCTGAATTTTAATCTAAGCATATATGGATTTCCAAGCAGATGCAAAAAGAGAGCCACTAGTGCTGAGAACAAATTTTAAAAGTCACAAACTAGCATTCTTCTTTGCTGTCTATTTCTTCCCAACTGTTCTGGTTTATATATTTTTTCTTACATACAGAAGTAACCAAGTAGATTTTCATACCTGCTTACTAATAAGTCACTTTACTTGTTTTATTCAATTATTTATCTGAAGAATCATTTAACTGCATTTTTACTATCCTAACTTCCTAACCTGGGAAAAGTCACTGAGCTAGAATTATAAGCCAGGTCAATTACATTTTCACATTATGTATATCATTTTTATGGTTCCAAGCAGAAGGCAGAAAGTCACACTTTACAACTTAAATTATAAGTTTTATGCATTTTCTTATTCTCCTTTTTTTCATTCATATATAAGGGAACAAGTTTTGTACTCTTCCATACCAATAAAAAACAACTATGTTGCAGTTTAAATCACATATTTTTAATTTAAGACTAATGGTGATGAAGATCATTCCTCAATGAAGAGAGTGGGATTAATAAGACTAATGGTGATGAAGATCATTCCTCAATGAAGAGAGTGGGATTAATAAGACTAATGGTGATGAAGATCATTCCTCAATGAAGAGAGTGGGATTAATAAGACTAATGGTGATGAAGATCATTCCTCAATGAAGAGAGTGGGATTAATAAGACTAATGGTGATGAAGATCATTCCTCAATGAAGAGAGTGGGATTAATAAGACTAATGGTGATGAAGATCATTCCTCAATGAAGAGAGTGGGATTAATAAGACTAATGGTGATGAAGATCATTCCTCAATGAAGAGAGTGGGATTAATAAGACTAATGATGGTGAAGATCATTCCATTTTAACAATTGATAGAGCAGATATTACAGAATTAGAAGTTGGAGATTCTGCAGATATGGTCAGAAGTGATATACTTGTAATAAGAGATTCAATTATTAAAGGAAATGGTACTTACATTTGCTCAGTGTTTTGTGCATGAACATCGAATAGTGTTAAGTTTGTCAGAAATACAGGATGTGACAAAGGTCTTAAAATTCCTTAATGTAAAGAAGTATGGAGCTATTTTTATTCATGCTGGCACAAATAATCTGACTTGCAAGAATTCTCTTACTGTTGGTAGGGAATTTACAGCCCTCTTAGATAGCATAGCTTGTACAGGTGTTAGGACATACTGTTTCACAAATCACATACAGAAAGGAGAGCTGGGTCACTGTGAATGAAAAGATTTTTTGGGGTAAATACCTACATAAAAATGGCCAGTTTTAAAAAACGGAAATGTGTAGAGCATCCAAGTCTAATTTTGTGCACATGTTTACACAGGATGGAGGGCACTTGTCAAAACCAGGGAAGAGAATTTTTGCAGCAGGTATATTGCAGTGTTTGACAAATGTACCTTTGAACCTCTTAGAGCAAGAAATCTAGACAAAGCCTAAAACCGTGGGGGGCAATTATTAAATATTGCTTTTATAAATTTAGAAAGTTGCTAGAATAACAGGATTTCTGTTAGCATGCATTTTCTAAAGGATATGAAGTCTGAAACTCAAATTTATGTCATTATTTAATTGCTTCAGTCCTCGCTGATTTGACAGAAATCCAAAAATTTCATGAGGAACAGACCAAAAATATGATGCAAAAATCTGGGGATTCTTTGAAAATCTGCACAGTTCAGAGGTATATTGACAAATACAAGACATGATTTTTTTCCAAGTCGAAAATTTAACAGTTCGCAGGTAACAACATTTGATGTATCTTTGCTGGTTGTTAATGTTAGGAGCATTAGTAATAAAGGTTTTTTTTTTAATTGGAAAATTTGCTACTTTCTAACAAGATTGATGTTATTTATTTATTTTTGAAACATGGTTAAAGATCAAGGACTGGAGACCAGTTTTGTTAGGATATAAATGTTCTAAGTGTAGCAGACATTTTAACAAAAAATCAAGTGGAGATGTTATGACAAGGATCAAAGATTGTTATAAGACCTGTAATTATTACATGTTCATTCATAATACCAATACTGTTGACTGCATAATTGTGATAATAAAGACAACCCTGAACATATGACTATTGTTGGGGTGTATAACCCACCAAAGTCAAGTGCTGATGATCTAAACAAATTCATACATTTCTGGTATGAAACACAGGAGGGAAGAATAATAGTGGATGGGAACTTAAATTAATAAGAAACAGACTGGAATAAGACTGACTCAACAACATTAGCAAAGAAAATATTTATGTTTAGGAACAATTGCTTCAGACTGTAAAAAACATTTACCAGGGAACAAAACATGATACTGGTTATGTTCCTAAGGAAATGACTGTTACTTCATGTCAAGTTTTACCCACCTCACCCCACCACCCCATTGAGGTGCAGTGATCATGGGGTTATAAAGGATAAATCATTGCCTAGACAATTCTGCCAAACTGAAATCTAAAACAATGTACTGAAGGTTAATAACATTATAAGGAAGCAAAACAGTCATTCTGTAAAACTATCTGGAGTGGTGCCCAGAGAAAAAAAACTGCAGAAGGAACATGGCAGGTTTTGAAATCAGGATCTAGGCACACATCAGGACAAGATATTTCCATAAGAACAAGATACTTGATTAAGGTGCGAGACAAAAATATAAGAAATGGAAAAGAGGTCAAATCATGTCTTTGAAAACTGAAATAAATAAGCTGGATAGACAAATTAAACAGTGTGAGACAAGATCAAGAAAAAAATTAAGAAAATGTATATAAAGATATAGAGTATAGTAAGAAACCACTTTATAGATACATAAGCTGTGGTAGCTGGTAGGAAGAAAGAAATACAAATTGGTAAACTATGTGTAGATTCTAAAATTTCTCACACACAACAGATTATAGATATATCTGCAAAATCTTATGCAAAGCAGTTTGGCTCCACAAAGGGGGGTAATAGTTTGCCCAAGTAACATCCAGGTAACCACAGATACTGAAATCAAATTAGATTATCTTGAAAAAAGACTGGACCAAACAAAGGACAGAGAGGAGGTGGAATTAGAAATAATGACCTGAGAACACACTACAGCATGAGCATAGAGTGCCATTACATCTATGATTCACTAAGCCATTTAAATATGGGGAGATTCCTCAAGATTGGAAAAAATGCACCTGTTAAACCTACCTTTAAGGGAAGGGGGAGCAATGCAAACCCACAGCCATACAGACTCATAAGTTTATGTTCATGTTGTGGAAAAATAATGGAGAAGGTTATTTTGGACAAATTATTAGAATTAGGTTGGGATTTGAAACCACATATTAGCATGCATATGTTGAAAATATATCTATAACCATCTATAATATGATGTTCTATAACAATATAGCAGCTATAAATGAAAACTTGTGCTGTGATGTAATTTATATGTCCTTAACGTCAGCATTTGATAGGATCATACCCAAAGCACTGATAAATAAACTAGAAAGTGCAATCATGTAAAATCTTACCATAACAGTATCCAATCTTGACTGAAATTGAATGTTTACTCTATTATATTTTTGTATCTGACTTGATTTCTTCTTTTTTAATAGTATTTGTAAAGTATTTTTGAAAGTATTATTTTAGTAGTGTAACGGAGCTTTTCTCCTCGGGCCTCCACTGAAAATGGACATGTATCCAGCTGGACTAGCCCGGTTAACAAATGTAAAATAAATAAATAAATAAATAAATCTCCTCCTTTTCACTGTTGCAATATTCATCACCTGAGATCTTCTGCCAAGGAGGGCCCAATGTCCATCCAGTATACCAAAGCCTTTATCACCTAGAGAGCTTTGCACTTCATATGTAAGCTCCCAGTACAAACACAGGGCATAAAGATGATGTATGTACATTCCCAACTCAGAGCTGAGGTGTCCCAGGAGAACTAAAACCCTGAGTGAAAAGCAGGACATGTACATCCAGAAAAAGGCAAAAAGACACAACCCATGAAAAAGGGATCAGGAGGGAGGGAGGGAGTCGGTACCACAACAGTGAAAAGAAGGACATCTACTTTTATGTTAAGATTTATCTACTTTTATGTTAAGATTTTACACAACTGCACTATGTGTCTTCTTGTATCATCGTTGCAGTACGTATTACCTCTGTGAGAGTTCAAAAGCTACAATGAATGCAGGGAGGAGGATGGCAAGGAGAAGCCCTCCACAAACCCATGAAGAATAGCCTTGGCAAATCCTGTCCTGACTCTGGAAATGACATCCAACTTGTCATGCTTAGTGAATATGTGAACAGAAGACCAAATAGCAGCTTCAAGGATGTTGTCCAAACCTTTTAAGAAAGCCCCTGCTCTAGTAGAATGAGCCCTCACAGAAGCAAGCAGCTGCTTGCCATGACAAAATAACAAAAAGAAATGGCCTTGGAAATCCAGTAGGACATGATTTGCTTAGAAACTGCCAAACCCAATGTCCTAGTATGAAAAGAAACAAAAAGCTGATCAGATTTACAAAAAAGCCTTTGTTTTGTCTAAATAATATCTGAGCTGTCTTTGCAAATTGAAAGCATGAAGAACTTTCTAACTAGCTGATTGCAGAGAAGGGGAAAAAAGAAGCAAGCAGGCTAGACTGATTAAGGGACAGCTCATTAACCACCTTGGGCATAAAAGAAGGATTCATGCAGACAGGCACCCAGTCTCTGTGAAAAACTAAAAAAGGAATGACTATCATCAACACCTAGAGTTCAGATACCCTTCTGGCAGAGGTTAAAGCAATTAGTAAAACAGTCTTCCAGGTTTAATGTTTCAAAGTAGCATCAGGCTCATAAAGAGTCAGTTTTTCAAGGACAAAATTAAGATTTCAAGGAGGAGAAGGAATGGGCTTTCTTGGAGGTCTAATACAAAGGACGCCTTTAAGAAACTGCTTGACCTCAAACCTAGAAGCCAAAGGAGAATTGAGTGCTTGGACAGACAGAAATGGCTGAGAAGTGGAGTTTCACTGAAGAATACATCAAGCCAGCATGCAGTAGTTCACACAGGTAGGAAATAACCAAGGTGACTACCACTAAAAAGGGATCCTTGTGATGTTTAAGACATCAAACAGAAAATTTATTCCATTTGGACATATATGATCTTCTGCTATTGGGCTTCCTGGTCTCCTGCAGGACCCTGAGCATGTCCTCAGAAAACTGTTGTCAAAAAGGAATTGAAACCCTATCATCCAAAGTGTCAGTTGAAGACTGGACAGCTGTGTGAGAAGATCTATGCAGTGAGGTAACTTGTAATGATTTCCTCTGGCAAGATGGAATAAGAGTCGGAACCAGTGCTATCTGGGTCAAAAAGGAGTCACCAACAAGACAGCTGAAGGTTTACGAGAGTCCTTCTGTAACAACTCATAATACTTTTTCTGGATGTCTGAAATTTGGGAGCAATCCCATTTGAAATGCTTTTTTTAATTTCTCCAAGTCATTTGGGTTTCTAGTACCATGACGGGAATGGACCCCATTCCTAAGTCAAAGTACGATTAAAGTTCATGAAATTAGTATTGTTTCAATCTTTGATGTCAGCCAGAAGTGCTCTTCACAGTACTGCAGTGTGCCCAGTAATGACTCCTTCTGCAATTCGTGCTGAGTTACATGCATTGGTAACACATTTAAATACGACTGTAAATTCTTTTTTTATAAGACCTGTTGCTCCTACTATTGGAACTGTCTGGGTATCTTTCTTCCACATTGCTCTCATTTCTGCCTGCAAATCCTAATATTTTAAGACTTTGTGCATCTTTCTGTATGCATGACACTGTAGTCAGTGGGTGTAGCGATTTCAGGGATCAATGCTATTTTTGTCTTCTTTTCATGGAACACTAAATCTAGCTTTCTCACATTTATCTTTTGAACTGTTGGTAATATGTGATCCCATGTGATGTTGACTTCATCATTTTCTATGATGCTTTGTGGCTGATGTTTCCAGTGTTTTTCAGCCACTTCAGTATCATAATGTTTGCACAATCCCAAGTGCATCAGTCTTGCCACATTATTATGCCTTTCAGTATACAGTCCTTCTGCCATTAGTATGTCACAGCCAGCAACAAGGTGTGCAACTTTTTCCAATTCTATCTTACAAAACCTACATTTGTCTTTCTCCCACATGTTCAATGGACTTTGTAAACCAACATGTATGTAGCCCACTATCTTGGTGCTCAAATATACACAGAACCATGTCCTTGAAGAAAAGTTCCTCCAAAGGAGATTTAGGACTGACAAATTCCTCCTCCTCAGACTCATAGTCTAAAGGTGAAGGCAACTGAGAGGAATAGGCTAAGGAATCAGCCTTAGAGTCATAATCATTGTCCAAATACTTCAGGTCCCTAACCCTCTTAGGAATAGAGGACTAGGGAGGTGCAGGAACTGAAGCACCCTGAGAAGGCTTCAATGCCATCAAGGCATTGAACAAGCCTTGACTGAAGGCCTGCTATTCCATCCGTGGATCCCTTGGAGCTGACACCAGATGCTTAATTTTCTTCTTTTTCTTCCTTGAAACCTCCCCTTTGATAAAATGCAGAGGGTCAGACCCCTGCCTAGAGACAATTAAGATACCTGGCACTTCTTCCATAAACAAGGATCTCGGGACTACCTTTAAGCCCCTCAGAAATAACCAGTTATTGTTACCTTCAACATCTGCAATGGACATTTGCAAGGCCTCTAAGAATGTGTGAGAAGCAGGTCCAGTACCTGTCTCTAAGAAGGTTATGGCGGTAGAAACTGATGGCAATGCTGGTCTATTCTCTAGGTTCTTTCTCACCTGAAGAGAAACATCACGTGGAGGCTGGACAGCAACAGACTCAGGCTTACACTTCTTGATCTTCTCTTTGAGTGGTGCTTGTACCTCAGGGTGAGCAAATTCTGCCATGGTACCTTGGGCCAAAAGCTTGAGATGTTGGTTCTCAAAGTAAATGGAGAGTGAAGAATGGCAGCTACACAAAGTCTTGGGTATAAAAGCCTGATGATGGAACACTGAGTGTGGTCATGAGACACAAGGAAGAAAACAGGCACCAATTGTGGCATGTAACCAACTGAACAAATAAGAAAAAGGAAATAGAACCCAACTGGGGCACTTATCTGAAAGATGTGGGCTCAGTTTAACCAGCAAAGTAAAGGCAGTTCAGACCAACCTATGAAAATGGTGTTCAGGCTGGTGGAAAAGTTGTTCTGAACTGGGAACTTCTACGTCACCTTTACGTGCTGTGCTTGAGCAGAAAGCATACATCTGATGTACGATGCTCCCTAGATAATAAAAGCTTTAGTGTACTAGCCAGACATTGGGCTATCCTTGGCAGGAGATTCCAAAGGTGATGAATATTACAACAGTGACATGGGAGGACATCAACAAGGTATTGATGTACTCTTAATAAGATGGATAGATGAATAGCAGCATGGATTACAAATAGGACTGAGCAAGTATCATACAGCAATTGGACAGGTACAATTCCAGGTTACAGTCAAGGTTTTCCAAAGGGTTCTGTCCCAGACTCATACTCGTTTAGGTTGGATCTTTTAGATCCTTTTTTATCTGATGTGTTCTACAGTCTGAATGCAGATGACTCGAATTGGGTAAACCGATTACATGTGTTACAAATAGGGCATGTCTGCAAAAGAACTTGACTAAATTGACCATTTAGGCACAGGAATACATAAAAACTAAGCATATAGGATTTGGGAAACACAGATTGAAAGGTGAATATTTAAAGGAAAACTCCACCTTAGAACTCAAAAAACATATTTTTGTCATTGTATCTTTGTTTTTGGAGCTGTTTTAATTCCTCAAAGTCATTCCAGGTGCTTCTTTTACAATTTTAATGTGTTTCCCTCAAGATGGTGGATGATAGGGCCTGCCTTAGTAACATGAAATAAAATGGCAGGACTGAGAAGTACTGTTATCTACACACACCTTCTGTAACAGAGCTCCTTCTACTTTTCCCTGACTGAGCCTCATTTATGTGTCTGTCAGAGCTTGTTCTATGCTATAAACAGCTTTTAGCTACTTCCAGCAAAAAAGAGGTAAATAGTAGGCTTTTGTAATGGCATTTTTTTTTGGTTCTAAAATAATTGACAGACCTTCCCCCTCACTCTCATGCTGTTGTGTGAAAACTCTCTCTGCAGTAAATGATCCCTGCTGTACATTTACAAGTGACAAGTAGTAGGACTCCAAACTAATTCTGTCTGCTACTTCTCAGTGCCTTCAGTGGCAAGCTTTTTTTTCTCTCTCATGACTGATGCAGAATTAAAATGTGCTTTACTAGTTCCTTAATTATTTCTACGATGTTCACCCTCCTTTTTTTCTATTTCATATTTATTTTATACTTTGGTAACCAGGAAAGTGAACTGGTCCCAGAACCCTTTTCAGCCTCAATGTGGGCTACACTGGCAAAGATAATAACAAGTATTAAATGTATTTAGCAATACAAAGAAAAAAAATACTGACATAAAGACATTGATCAAGATTGCATGTGCAACACATAGCCAATGTGGGACAGTGACCAATAAAACGTTAAGCAACATTTAATGGAATGCATACATTAATAATGCTTAACTTCACTATGTTGTTTATTATAAATAACAAATTGTATGCACACATATTCAGCTACTTTCAAATATTGAATTCTCATAACAATGTAGACCGAAATACCGAGACCACAATGCTAAAACTCATCACATTGAAAGTTCATATTCTCGTATATGAAAATGCCGAAATTTCAAAATATTGAATTTTGGGAAGCTGACATTATGTTTTAGCACATACAGCTTGTGTACATACTGCCAAAACTGACTTTAGTGAGATTTCAAATCACAAAAGTGAATGTTACTGTGAATATGTTCAGTTTAAGCAAAAACAAGCAATGTTGTATTCCATGGCTTTGTATTAGAAACGTACCTTTTCCTCAAGGTAGTGCAATCTCGGAGTTTGTATATTTAATTTGCAGGGGGTGGAGGGGTGCAGCAGCAAAGGAGAAAAAAATAGTTTTACTATGACCAGCACTTCTGTGTTTTATGTTGTTATAGAAAGATTATTTCAGACCTTCCACTTGCTTTTCTTTGTGGTGATGGGCTACAGATTTTTTTCGATTACTCACCGTTAGCTAGAGACAAAGTGATAGCTCTCCCTTAACATTTGTACTCTGATTTGTCATTGCAGCACTAGCAGAGTTTTAATTTAAATTTTATTTTTAATGGTAGACATTTTATGAGTATAATTTGCTTAATTTTTGGAAATTTCAGTGTAGTGTACATCCTTCCGATTGTTCCCAAACTTTGCAACGTACCGGTAACCTTTTTTTTTTGTATAAAATGCAGCATCTTAAAGGTATATACAACTATTTATAGGTTGTCTAGCAGTGTTAAGTAGGCATTTCAGTATTTAAACATTCAGGATTATAAAGTTTCAGTGTTTTGAAGTTTCAGCATTATGGTCTTGGTATTTTGGTCTTCGTTATTATGAGAATTCGATATTTCAAAGTAGATCCAGCACATACGTGTGTATGTGTTTGTGTGTAAAGTACATATGTACAAAAACGTGTGTGTGTGTATTTAAATACAGTTAAGTACTTCTGATTTCCTTTCCTTAATGTTTTTAATGTAAAAGCACATACTAAATGTATGTTGAGAAAATTCAGTTGTATATTATGGTTGCCATCAATCGTCACATTTTCTTTGTGGACTACAAAATGCTCATGCACTCTAACAGTTGTAAGGACTGACTTAAAGTCAGCAGGAATCTCTTACCAGGGATCTGCGTGTAACAGATATGCATCACTCTCTGGAAGGATGTCACAAAAAAGCATAAAAGACCTTTTTATGAACAGTATCGGTGCACATGGTTGATATAGTTTCCAGTTCTCTCTCTCTCTCTCTCTCTCTCAGCACTTCTGTCTTGGGGGGGGGGGGCTTGAAATGGTAAATGTGTTGGCACTTTACAAGAAAAAATATTTTCTGACTATTCTCTAAATGTCGCAGAAATCTTTGATACTACATTTAAGTTATCTTAACATATAAACTATTATAAAAAAACATTTAAAGCTTAGCATTTCAGTACTATGTTGCTGCTTATGTAAACTTGCCAGAAGTGTTGACAATTACCTTTAAACCCCTGACTAATCTAATTGCTTTGTTTTGCTATGAAAAGGGACTGTTAAGCTCTTCTCCTGTCTGCAATGAAAACAATGGAAAACAGTTCCACATCTTTCTGTCTTTTTTTATATCAGCTGCTGTGTGCCTGACAGTAGCAGGATTAATTGCCCATCTAAGATTGACAGCAGTACCTGACAGGGTATACTACAGATTTAACTATGTCTATGATATGTCACGCAGGTAGAGACAAACTCCTCTGCAAAGTATGTGAGAAGCTGAGCTTAAAAAAATGTAGGTGGACTTTCCCTTCCTTGACTCCAATGCAAGGAAATAAAAGTTTTAAAAAGTACAAGCAGGTTTCTAGTACCTACACAATGCTGGAGCCATATTGAAGGGAGAAAAGAAACCTAAACATTGAGTTAAAATGTAGGAGAGGGTTGAATTTTCTTTTAATACAGCACTCAGTGATTGAAACTGTAGGTTTGTTTAAGTTCTTGGGCATAAGGGTAGGTCCATCTTTGAGTTTTTCTAATCATATTAATCCAGTTGGTTAATGATAGTTATAGAACTATATGGTCATAGGGTCACAAGTAAATATAAGGCTAGCTCCTCTTCTGGGCCATTTTAAGCCTAGCCAGTTTCCCTTTTTGTGCTCGAGTGAACCTATCCCATCTAGAGATTGGCCTTACCCATCCTATGGCTGATAATTATATATTGCACTAATAAGAATAACTGGGATCACACCACAGATAATTTAAGGGGACCCATGCATGTGATAAAGCAATTAGAAGCTGCCTCTACCCATTAGTAGTACAGGGGATAGTCCTGGGGTAAATTTTCTGTTTCTCATCCATAGACCAAAATTATGCTCAAATTTTGTTTATGTGGATGGAGATCCTGCTCCGGAGCAGCACTATCCCGGTGAGATATACATGCCCTCCAAAATATTCCGTTGATGTTACAGAAGAGTTTAGATCCCTAGACCAAGTATTTCTGATGTCATTGGACTTGCTGATGTGCAGTAAACATATCAGTATCGGGTCAGAGGATGTCTTGTATGCAAGACACAGGTCACACCTTAGCACTTTGTAATATACCAAGTATAGTAATGGGGCTTTTGAGTCGGTCCATGTAGGATGTGTTGTTTAGGCCTTGCATCCTTTTAGTAAGATATTTCTGTGGGCATTCCAGCTGTTGTATGTGTCTGAACAGATACATGTCAAAGGGAGCATTATATTCAATGACTGGCCTAATGAGAGCTGAGTAAAGGGGACCATGACATCTCTAGAGCTAGACACAGTCTCTTTGTTTATAAGCTGTATAGTACAGAAGGACTTTTGAAGGCAGCAGCAGTGGTGCAGGGCTTAGCGTTGCCACCTCACAGCAAGAAGTTCTCCGGTTCGATTCTTGGTTGGGGTGCCTTCTGTGCGGAGCCTGCATGTCCTCCCTGTGGTTGTGTGGGTTTCCTCCGGGTGCTCCCGTTTCCTCCCAAAGACATGCAGTAGGTGGACTGGACACTCTAAATTGGCCCTAGGTGTAAGTGTGTGGATGTGTGTGTGGCTTCTGTGGAAGGCTGGGCTGGCAACTCGACACCGTAAAACTCCACTGCCAATCATGATGGGACAGATGATCTGCTGTGGCGACCCCTAACCAGGGAAAGCTGAAAGAAGAAGAAGATAGTACAGAAGGACTTTCTTACAGCAATGACATGTGTCGGTCAAAAGTTAGGTCATTGTCCATATAAGTTCCCAAATCCCAACTAAGCGGGTCAACTCTTAGGAGCGTATTGTCAATGTGGTAGTTACCTGGGTATAAAATTAATTTATAAAGTCTAGGAAATCAGTAATGATGAATTCATTGTTTTTTAATTATATTACACCCAAACTTGAGTACAGAATAACAATATGGAAACATTATAGGAAAACAAGTGTATATAAATTTGAAAAAGTACAGTGGAAATATACCAAGGGCATCCATGGATGTGAAAATTTAAGTTATTACGAAAGACTGAAATATCTGAACGTATACAGTGTCTCATACAAACATTTAAGTGGAGGGCTTATTCAGGTATATAGGGCATTTAGAGACAACTACCTCTGGGAATGTTCGGGGTTATCAAAATGTAGCAGAGAACCATTAGACAACGTATGTAGAAGATTCTTTAGGAATGAGAAGTGTACTAATTGGTTCTCTGAGAGAGCGGCTGGTGCTTGGAATAGACTACCAAATTACATTAAAGCAAGCACTAGTTTAGATATTTAACAGCAACCTGGACACTTATTATGGGAATAACTGTTTGGGTGTACTGGCAGGCTAAAATGGCATCATTGCCCATGCCTGAAATATTTGTATGCATGCATTCAGCTGAAATTTCATACCTAGGAAGTCTTGAAGAAATGGGAACCAGTGTCTGGTTTTGCTTTTAAACCCCATGACCAGAAGTTGCTGATAATAAATTTAACATAATTGCATATGAGATGTTTTATGGTGGTAGTTCAAGCCCTCTGCAACTCACTTCTGGGTTTGTTGTGAACACCCCAGTGGGTCTTAAAAAGATTCATAGATCTTTCATGCCTAACATATATTACCTGAAACTATACACAGAAGCAAAGGGGCAGTTTTTCTTTAATGTATTTAAGCTTTTATTGCATTTCTTTTTGTCTGAACTATTACTGCTGCCAGCTGAACCTCTAAGTGGTGACTCTGTATTAGCCTCCCTAACCAGCTCTCTTATGTGCTACAGCACTGAAAGGTAATATGGACTGAGCTCCTGCTTATTGCACACACATTTCAATGTCTTACATGTTGACTGACCTGAATGCATTAGCTTTGAGAAGAACAGTGTTAACTAAAAAGAGGCAACTCAAAGTCTAAGTTTTCCTCTAATTTCAGAGAGCAGCTACTGTAGCGTTTCAAGTGAATCAACAGATGTTACCACTGGGGATTTGGAATACAATCCCAAAGTTCCTTTTTGGCTAATACTTCCTGAGTCTGTTAAAAAAAAAGGCCATGCACTCAATTTTTTTTTTAATTTCATGGTTGAAAGCCTGGTTTAAACACGAGCAGTCCATTTTCAAGCAAGCCTAAGATCTCACTATCTATAGTTTTAAGCCTGCTAGCTTTTGTTTGTCTACCTCAGGACTGAATATATGACTAATCGACAGCTTATGTCTGCCAGCACTTCTTTATTTCTTTACTTAACTTCCTTTGTACAAAAAACTGCATTCAGTTATGACAGTTCATTTTTGAGTGCATCTTAATATCTGAAATAAAAAGACACTGTCACTGTGCATTTAACTTTGCATTTACCTCTTTTACAAAGTATTTTACATATATTATATACAAAAACTTTCAAGAAGGCATTTAAGATTTTTGATCTTTATTTGTACAGCACACATTCTGTCTTTCTAATCCCTAAAAATGCCAAATTCTATAACAAAATTAAGCGCATCTTTTCAAAAACCATCAGACACTATAAAGTATGGTCCTATAATTTTAGGGTCATGTTTAAGAAAAGTAACATGCATTCATCTTACATGTGCAAGACACATGATTAAAGTTGCTCAACCCACATTTAGGCAGTACACTCATGATAACTAAATCCTCTACAGATCCATCTTCCAGTATATTAAGAAATACATTAATCCGAGTCAGATGGACAGTTCTAAACTGCAGTACAGTTCCTATGCTGTCACATATATTTCAATTCATTAGCAACATGCTGTGTTTTGAAACAGCAACAGAAGGGATAGGGATGGCTCAGAAAGGTTCAAATAAAATGGCTAGAATAGGATTTAAACCCGCGAAGACAACTGTAGCACTGATAACCCAGGTCTGAGACTCAGTTTAGATTATAGAGGGTGGCCCATGGAGGGAAGGACTGAAAATGCAATGAGTGTCTCTCATTACCTAGAAAGGTGAGAGGATGAAACATGCAGGATTTAGGAAAGAGAGACAGGCAGTGGGTGGAGAAGGGCTCAAACCAGGTTTACATTAATACCAACTGCAACTACTTCAGGCTGCATCTTTATTCTTAGTCATTAAATTAGGCTTAAGGAATACCCAGGATACCGCACAGGTCTAGCTATTCTACAACAGACTAAAGACCTTTAGATGCCATCCGGGTAGTCAGTGACTGAATAGGATTTAAGGCAGAGATGATGAAGGCCAGAATACACATCTCCAGTAAAGAGAGCAACAAAGCATGGGTGACATGAAAGCTTTGTGCATGCAGGATGCCACCATTGCACACGAGCATGTAGGGAAGCTAGGCAGAAAATTAAAAAAAAAAAAAAAACTGGGCATCCAGCAGTCACAGAATACCAATTCCTCTTTACTATGTAAGAAGGTTCAAATACTGTAGCAACAGAAAGTGAATTTTGCTTCTCATTTAATTTAGGTGAGAAAACTGCCCTGGACAAAAAAGGAAGGGGGTTTCAAAAACATTCCTGGCCTCTCCTCTATTGTCTTCTAAATTATCCTGGGGAACAAAGGAAAGGAATGAATAAAGAAATAGACCTGTCCAGTTTAGGATGCAAGTGTCCACCACCCAAGCTTTCCAGAGAGGTATTTGCTCTGTTGTGTGTTGCTCTGAGAAGCAAACAAGTTTCTCTCTCTCAGAGCAACTAATAGCAGAAAAGAAACAAAATGACCACAGCTGAGGAACGAAAATAGAACTCCAAATTTAATGAAACAAGTTTCTCTCTCTCTCTCTCTCTTGTTCACTCAAACACCCCATCTGTTTATCAGGTCTGTGCTGGTTTTCCTGTGCAGTACCCATTTGTGAAAGTCTGCAGGAGTCCTGCTTAGGTGATCTGCAATTGAGATTTCCTCTAAGGGGATGTAAGTTGCTGTGTGGAGTAGGATGAATTTCAGGGCATGTTCTCCGATCTGCATGGCTGACCTGAACAGATGGTTACAGTCTGCCCTCTCCTTGCTTGCCATTGTAATATTGCCATCATTCTCAGACTCCCTGGGATTCAAATTATTTGGAAGACTTTCAGTATACACTGGTCTGCTAGCATTTCTGTTAGATTTAAATGTGTTCTGGTTTTTCTTGGATTCCAGGTGACCTGTATTTTAAGACCCATGGTTTAAGCACCCTAGACCATGCCTGAGGCATCCATAGTGTGGGTCTGTTTATGAGTAGTTTGCTTGAAGGGAATACCCTCATTAGTGTTCATTCTTGTGAATTTCGTTAATCCACTAAGTACAATTGTCTCCAGATATATGGTAACACTGACTTATTTCTCTCTAGAGGCTGGGATTATTTGTCACAGATGTTTCTCAGGCACCACTGCAACTTCCTCACGGGAAGGTCCGTTCTGGGCACATTGTGGGTACTGCAAAGAACACTATTGGCTAAGATCAAACAATACTAATGTCATGAACTTTAATCATACCCTGACGTAGGAATGGAGTCCATACCAGTCATGATATTAGAAGCCCAAAAGACTTGGAGAAGGTAAACCAATGTCTGGCTAATGGGACATTTAGGATGACCAATACAGTGTGACCAAAGATGCAGATGACCCATCTGGCAGGCCACTGTTCTTTGGTTACCACATTATGAAAGACAATCACCTGGGATTTCATTTTAACAAAAACATGAGATTGTATTACACTGAGTGTTTCTGCTCCTCAACAAATCAGAACCTTCCTTAGAAATAAATTCACCTTGTAAAGTGAATGCTTTTAGAACATAAAACAGTCATGAGATTCAACCAGCTGACAGATCAATAAAAACATATACATCATTATGAATATACAAAAGTATACATGAACACAAAATAAAATAAAAAAGACAGTACAGCACTAGTTAAATAACACCTTGAACTTTAAGGCAGGCATTTGAGAGTAATAACTTATTTCCATCCTGGTGCTTTGTTGCCAGCTAACACAAGCTGCCATCACATTTCTCCAACTTCTAAATCATTAAAACCACCACTTCTGATATCTGGAGACATCTGCTTAACTGCAAAAACACAATATTTTTTTCTAAAATTTAAACAGTCAGTGCTATGTTTATAAAAGAATATTTTCATACTGTTATTTTTATAGCCAGGATGTATTTATAAATATTTCTACTGCCCAAGATGTGTTCACATCTTACAATATAAACACCAATACAAGAATTACAGGTGTGTCTTGCTTTGCTATAAAAAACATTCATCAATGTGTGACATTCCCAAAAATATACCTGCATCTATGAAATGGCATAGCTTGTAACACCTACAAGGATAGTTTCTCCTGCTGCTTCTGTGTAACAACCTGTGTTAACTCTGCCCTTGATTTTGCAAATTTCGCTTATCTGAACATCGGTTGTGTGGCAGTCGATCATTGAAGTAGACCTGTGTGTGTGTGTGTGTATATATATATATATATATATATATATATATATATATATATATATATATATATATATAATATACATGTGTATGTAAGTATGTAATTTTAGACTTCATAATGACAACACCCTTACCTGGATAGATTAGCCCTTAAAATCATAACTGAGGAAGGCTTTGAAGTTCTTTAAAGGCTAAAGCCTCAGACTTAGTTAAAATTAAACAATAATTTTCTACTTTTTTCAAAACTCTAATATCGCTTTCAAATGCATTCAGAAAGTGCTGAGTGTAGATAAAAGAAGGTTAAGTTCTCAAGAACGCTATAATACAGTGTATTAAAATTATGCTGTCATTCAAAATGTAGTGTAAACTGAACTTCCTAACACACAATTTTAAGTCAGTTAAAACAGTCACCAAATTGGCCTCTTTGAAAGTATAAAAATTAAAACATTAGAAGGCACATTTAAATGCTCCTCCAAAAAAGAGAAGCAAGCAGAGTAAAGGGCAAGCCCAATGGCTGCTTCCTGGCATCTGCACTCTCCATGTCATACCTTAGTGTCGGCTGTAGTTCTGATTATAACTATGCAGTCCTGCTGCAAAACCTTCCAACATACTCAACTGTTCACAAATGAAACTATTTACTTCCTTGTCGCCATTTTCAGCTTTCTCACTACTAGTCTAGTTTGTCCTCATTGAGGGAAAAATAAAAAAACTTCATCACCATGATTCTGACTGGTAGACAGACACTTCAACATCCTTGTCACCTAGGCAAGAGGTAATCTTCGCCTCTCTATAAGCTTCACAGTCTCTTTTTAATTTATTTAACTTTTTGTTAATAATGGTTGCAACGTATATATCAAGCTTTGCAAACCAGTCTAGCTCAAATTATGAATGAGACTCTGACAGAGCAGAGGATTAAGGCTATGATATGGTACTGAGCTGTTCCTTTGGTACAGGGTTAAATTCCCTCAGCCTCTATTTGCCCACCATGTGAACCTGAGGAAATCACTTAACTAAACAGTGCTTTGGGGCAGTTGGGAAAGTGGACTAGTTTCCTTAATGGTGTCCTGGACAACCTGCCTAGTAACTACCTATGAGCTACCAATTAATATTTTATCCAAATTATATAGTTGTGCTTCCAGATCAGTTTTTTTTCACTTTTGTCTTTTCTAACTTATTATCAGTTCTTAAACCTGCAGTATTCACTAATGCCAATAGCGCAAGATAAACTGGGTCAGTTTCTGCAATGTCATTTAAAAATTTGTATAAACTTGGATATAGCAGCACTTGCTAAACTTTTAAGCATTACTCCAAATACAGGTTTTCACGCTTTAGTGATCTGAACATAAACTCCGTTTAATAATCTCCAAGTAAGAAGTTCAAACTATTTCATTGAACTCCTGTTCCACTGTTCACTAAAGAACACTGCCAGATGCTGAATCATCATAAATATATTAGTAGGTCTTGCTAACACATATGTAACATCAACAGAAAGTACCCTATTGAGTCCATCAGCTAAAGTATCTTCATTGTTGTCTAATGATTGATTATCAAAAAGTTCTTGTGACCCATCTGTCTGCACAGAAACTAATTTATTAAACATAACCTGTGCTTGGTCCATGACAGCGATGAACCTTTAAGCTAGTCCATCAACACTAGCTGACACACTATGAAACATAAGCAGACAGTCTGGAACACTATCATATGAAGTGTTTTCTCCCACTATTTGGCAGCTATGAAAAATTACAAAACCAGTGAAACTCACAATTCACTTAGCTAAAAGGCATAAACACCAGTGTTCAAAACTGTGCATAAAACTACATTTCAACAAAATAAGATATTTTATTACATACTGAACACTTTTGTTGCTCTATAACCAGAACTTTATCAGAACTAAATTCATCTATAACACAAATGCTTTTAAATATAAGACAGTTCTGTAATTCAGTTGGTTGACATACTAATAAAAAAGACATCATATTAAAAATATACAAAACCATATGAATGCAAAAACAACAAAAATCAATTAAAAAGACAGAGCAATACTTATTTAATAGCCTGACCTGTTCATCTCTGGTGAGTTGTTGGCAGCTAAGATAATTTATAAATCATTACTAAAATCCCTGCCTCTGATAACTGGAGAGATTTTTTGACTACAAAAAAATACAAATTTTCCAAACTTTCCCCAACCTTCTCCAATGGCAAGGAGTCCATACAGATGTTTGCATCTAGAAGAGCTTTAATACCACCATACTGCAGGTGGGTCACAGATTTTACTTTTGCAGATTGAGGGTGAATCCCAGACTATGTAGACATTGTAGGGTATTTCCTCTAAGGACTGGATCTGGATAAGACACTCATCCATGGAACTGTAAAAGTAGATGCTTTGGCTCAGCCGTGTGCTTTCACTGGGCAAAGGCATTTGGAGAAAAGGAAGTAAACCAAAGGGCCAGGATGTAAAATGAAAGTACAATCTTCTGCCACAGATCTCAGATACTGCCTGTATTCTTTGTATATTGGGATATAAAGATGTGTGTCTCAGAGGTCTAGGGTTACCAAGAAAACAAAAAGACTGCATGGGAAACAATGGTTACAGACATTTTGAATTTTGGTGTATTCTCAAAAATCTGTTTAGTTTTGACAGGTCCAGCATAAGTCTCCAGAGGCCTTCCTTCCTTGGAACTAGAAAAAAAACTGAAAGAAAAGATCTTTGTTTCCTGAGTTTGAGATATGTTCTCTCTATAGCCCCTGGGATAGTCCTCAAGGAAAAAAATTATCATGTGTTCTTTATCCCTTGGCAATTTGCAAATCCCAATTTTTTGGGGGGTTGTGCAGGAAATGGAGTTTAGAACCCAGTTTTTCAGTCTTTACAGTGCTGCACCACCACTGATAAGTAGCTAGTCAGCCGTCTACCCCTGATTCTGAATGGATGGGGGAAGAGGGCCAGGGTGGGCCACAAGTCTTTATTCAAAACATAAAGTTTACAAGTGCAAATAAAGCAAGTTCTTCCAAGTGGAACAAAGGTTTAACTGAATGTATAGCAAATCTCTTGGCTTCAGTCTTACACTGCTGGGAAATAGCCTTTGCTGGTGGCTCTTTCTCCCTAGATTCATCTAGCTAGAACAACTTCTAGCTTCTTCTCCACCTTAATTGATTCTCTCTCTTTCTTTCAGAACTGCTTCTCTGAACTCCCAGTTCCTTTCCACAAAGGTAAAATGGTCTTTGGGTTTTCATTGACTTTTTTTTATATTAAAAGCAGCAAGTCCAACATGTAAAAAAAAAAAAACACTTAAGGAATTTAAAGAAATATCAGTCTGTTTACAGTGGGTTCTTTATATTACTGTTATAAACACCATTTACATACATTTGGATCACTTGTACTCTTCTACTTGATGAGCTTGACCATGCCATGCTACAACTGACTTCCCACTTGAAAGTCTTGGTTTTATGCCTCATAGATGGTCTGTGTGCCAGTAACAGGCCATCCACTTTGCTGTGGGTCAAGCTAGGCCAATGCAGTACACCTTAGAATGTTTGCAGACCATTTAATGCAGTTATCCTTGCCTTTTCCACATTTTTGCTAATTTCTCCAGTCCATGCATTGAGCTATTGTCACATTTTATAAAGTTGCTCTGAGTTACACAGACACTACAGATTCCATGTTTTCTCTCAGGCCATGTGACTGACACTATGGAGTTGCTGTAGTCATCTTGAGACGCCTCTCTAATGTCCACTTTATGCGTTGTCCTTACTACTTCCTGTTGAGCCTTTCTTCAGGGTTTTGGTATTTTGTGGGACAGTAAGCTAATCTATTCCCCTGCAATAACCTTACCATGGCTTTGAAACAAGATTTACTCTGCCAGGCAGTTCTGAAAGTGCCTTATTACACCTTAACAGAAACTTCCTTATTTGTTGTTTTGGTAGCTTAGATAGATGCTACCTGAACTTCAGGCATAGTAGTCAGTTTTCTTTCTTTGCCAGATTCATAGATTTCAGTTGCTAAGCTACCTATACAGTTTTGTGGTTTCTTCCACAATTTCACATTGTTGACATGGTACATCTGTTCTGGCCTTCTCCAATTATTCTCTCTGTAGTTTACCTTATTTATTCTTCCCTACTGTCTCAAATGGACCCTGCCATTTAGTCAGTATATTTTGCTCTGCTGAGAATACTAAAAGCAATACCTGGTCTCCGGCTTTAAATTCTCTAGTCCTTGTATTCCTGTTATTTACCCTTATTTGCATGCATGAATCATCTTTAACCAGGCATGATTGGACTACTATGCCTACTGACGTTTCCTCTGGTCATTTAAAAGGAAGGCCAGCATTTCTAGTTGCTGAAATCTTTCAGCTGCACATTTAACCAAAACAGAGATCCTTTCTGTACTGACATTTCCTGTTTCAGCTTTAATGTCTACAGGTACACAAAAACAGCCAACTTCTTTACTAGCACCACAAATTCCTTCTTCCACAGGGAGTACTGTATACACATTCTGCATTTTATACTGTGACACTGTTGTCTTTTCAGCACTCATCTGCGTGCTGTGTGTCCAGAGTTTCAGGATAATCTTTACTAGTATCAGTACATGTTCTGTCTAAACACTCTTCTTCCAGATGTCTACGTTATTCGTACTGTCTACTTTTGTTAATAAAACTCCACTAAGTTATTCAGAAAGACTAACTGCTCCTGTGAAATTCTTTTATCTTGACCTTAGGACTACTACACTGTCATTTTGTATTACTTGCACACTTTAAAGCACATGCTTCTTGTTGCACATCAACAATTTTAGTTGTGATGCAGGTATCATAACCTTTAAACTTGGCATTTTCTTATTTTGCCCCACAGATGCTGCAATGTGCAACTGATGCATCTACTGTGTCTACAATTTCTACAACATTCATATCAACCTGTTTTTGAGAATCTTGCTTTACCATAGGTACACTGTTGCTGTCTGTGGTATTTTACTCTTGTTGTCACTGAAAAGTTTCATTCTTTTAACACCTTTATTAAATTATTACTCAAGAAATAAGCAAGTATACATTAACAGAAAATAAAACAAACCATTTTAACATTTTTACACTTAAATACAACATGCATCACATATATTTCTTTGTTACCATCATCAATCCAACATTACAAAAAAATTGCTGAATCCCTGCCTTCCTTTAAACCTCACTCCTCATCCTCCTGACCATTACCGTGTATGTATTGTTCTGACAATTACCATTTACTTCTATGTAATTTGCTCCTTCCCTTTTCTAAAGATCCCTCTTCCCAGTTATTTTATCACTTTATAATATTAAATACTTCAAATACAGTTGGTACAGACTTTGATTTCCATTTTCTGGTAACTGCTTTTTTGGCAGCCAACAGAATATTTTTTTAATGAGGCTTTACTATGTCTAGGCAGTTCAGATCCTGTATCCCAGCTCAAAAGAATAATTTTCTTACTTAAATCCATTTACTCACCCAATATTTCTGACAGAGTACTCTGTAGGGATTTTTTTAAATCTGCCAACACATTTCACACCAGAACATATGTTCCCAGTTATCACTTTCTTCGGTATGACACCTCCAACATTTCTTATCTACCTAAGGAAAAAATATTTTAACTCTGCTAGGGGTATAAAAATAGCAATGCAAACACTTCAAATCAAAGATTCTAAATCTTGTGGACCAGTTGTCATACATTTTTTTTCATTATTTTGCAGTAAATTGCTTTTCCGGTCTCTCTTCTCAATCTTTTCAAAACTCCTCTTATTGATTCTTATAGTTATCATGCAATAATTTATATGTCCTACTAATTATGCCTTTTTATGTTCTAGAGTCAACTAATAACGCTATCAGAGCAGGTCTTTCACTTAAAATTCCCCTCTCCCTTTCAATTTGCCTGTACTTAGATCAAGCCCTAATAAGGAAGGCAATCTCTAGCCTCCAGTCTTCTTGGCCTCATCCCACTCTATTACCTTTCCTGCTTGAGTTATTTGCTCCCAGTATCTTGGTTCCTTTTCAAGGTTTCTCTAGTAAATTTCAGCCCCCTTTTGCCTATTTTTTGTACTCCTACTTACAGCCATCCTTATTGGCAAAAATCTCCTTTCTCCATTCTAGTATTGGCTTAGTTCTAAGAATACTTTCTGCTACTTTACGAATATAATATTCTACATGGTTGTTATTATTCTTCATAAGAATCTGCATCCAAAATCCCACTCGCTCTATTTCTTGAACTTCTCCTTGCTTCATCATCATCCCTTTCCACTTTAAATTATAACCTTCTGTTGTGTTATGTATATGAACCTTAATTGTGTAGCTCTAAAATATCCCTTCAAATCAGGTAAACCTAAACAACCTTGTTATATTGGAATTGTCAAGTTATCACACTAAACTGTTGCCCTCCTTCTCCCCCAGATAAATTACTTAAATTCTTTATTATTGCCCACAATTTCTCCTTGGGTTGATAAAAGTATGTCTGACCCATATACAAGACTAAAGAAAGTAAAAACATTTCACTGCTTGTATCTTACTATTTCCAGTTTCTCAGTTGTTGCTTTATCTTTTGTTTAATCACTTCCCAGACATCTTTAGCATACACAACAGAAATATTTTAATCTACAATCCTAAATACTTCATGTTATCATGTCCCCATAAATATGGATATTGTTGAAACAATTTGTGTATGGGTACATTAATTTCATATCCTGAAAAAAATTGAAAATGTCTCAAAATATTCTACAATACTGCAATGTCCTTTTCTGGAATTATCAGTTACAAAATAATATCTGTAAATAAAGCCAACTGTTCTTGATTACCATACCAATTATTTCCCTGTATTTCTAACTTCCTTATTTTCTTAGCCAATGGCTCTAAATATAAAGCAAATAAAGGAGAAAAAGGACAACCCTGCCCGGTTCCTCTGATCAAATACAGCTTATCTGAGAGGAATTCTTCCACTTTAATTCTTGCCTCTGATCCTTCATATATCCTTCTTAACATTATTATTGTATCAGGGAATGCAAGGGCTTCCAATGCCCTACTCATAAAATACCATCTTAGTCTGTCAAATGCTTTCTCTGCATCAAGACCCAGCAACAACAGAGGTATTTTCTTACATTTTGCTTCTCTCTGGATCATCATTGTTCTATTATTGTCAAATGTTTGTTTCCTCTTCACAAAACCACACTGATACATATCAATCAATTATGGAACTCCCTTTGCCATTCTAGCATAGACAAACCCGTCACAGTCATGGCTCAAAATTGAAATGCATCTGTATAAAACTGGGTCTGAAGCTTCTTTGCAATCTTTAGGTAACACAGCATTCACAGCTTTCTTCCAAGATGTTGATGCTTCCCGGTGATGTATAACAAATCTACAGGAAAATCCCCAGGAATAGATGGTATTCCTGTGGAAGCTTGGAAGCTAGGAGGGAAAATGATCAAGATATGGAAGGTTTTGTTTAACAATATTTTAAAAGAAGAAGCACCAACATCCTGGAAGAAAGCAGTGGTAGCTGTAATACCTAAAGAGGGTAAAAGATCCATTAGACCCAGCTTTATACAGGCCCATTTCAATATTAAACCATGACTATAAAGTGTGCATGTCTATAATGGCTAAAAGAATGACAAAAGTAGAGCCAAACTGATAGATATGGATCAATGTGGTTTATTGGAGGGGAGGCAAACATTTGACGACATTAATAGAAGAATTTGAAAGGGTATTTCAGAGCTATACTGTTAAAGCTCTTATACATAGCAAAAGCAACAAGTCATAATTCAAAGTGGAAATGGATGATGATGCAACAAGGGGTAAACTCAAGAAGCAAGGAGAGACTGGGATTTTGGATGCAGATCCTTTAGGAGAAAAACATTAACCATACAGAATATTATATTCATAAAGTAGCAGAAAGTATTCTAAGAACTAAGTCAACACTGGAATGGAGAAAGGAGATTCTGCTGATAGGGATGAATGCAAGTAGAGATACAGACAATAGGCAAGAGGGACAGGAATGTATTGGAGAAAATATGCAAAGGAATCAAGGTATTTGGGACCAAGTAATTAGAAAGGAAAAGCTAACAGAATGGGAAAAGGCCAAGAATGTATTTGAACTGCAGGATAGAGATTGCTTTTCCCTTCAAGGATTGATATCAGAGTATAGGCAAAGGGAAAATAAAAGGGAGATCCTAAGGGAAGGACCAGCACTAGTAGAGTTTTTGGTAGAATCTAGAATAGAAGCTGCTGTTAAAAAAGGGATAATAAGTAAACCATATAAAATATTGCATGGTAACTATAAGAATCAATCGTAGGAGGTTAGAAAGGATTGGGAAGAGCAATTGGATAAGCAATTCACAAAGAAACAATGGGGGATACATGTATGATTCCCAAATATGCAGCAAAATCTAGAAGATTTAGGATTTTTCATTAGAATTGTTTACATAGGTACTTTTTATCCCAAGTAGACGCCAAAGAATTTTTCCTCGGGTAGATAGCAAATATTGGAGCTGCGATGGGGAAGAAAGAGGTAATTGGGAACATATTTTTTGGGTGGGTAATGAGCTGGCAGATCTTAAAAATTCCCCGCAGAAATATTGGATGAGCAAATGGGTATAACTAAGGAAATTATTTATTTGTGCTATACTACAAAATCTTAACTGCCTAGACATAGTAAGACCTTGCTGAGTCTAATTATGGTGGTTGCCAAAAAGAAAAGCAATTACTAAAATATGGAAATCAGTCTAAACCAATTGTACTAGAATTAGTGAATATAGTAACATAGGTAAAACAACCAGAAATGAGAACTTTAGAAAAGTGTAGGAGCAAATTACTTACAAAAAAGGAACTGTGGGAACAATACATGCAGAATAATATTTTGGTGGAATGAGGTTTAAAAGAAGGCAGGATTTGAATGAGCTATTTAACGTTTGACTGACAATGACTGTTTAGATTATAAGATGTATAATGTTTGCAACTAAAAATGTGTTAATGTAATTTGTTTTCCTTTATATAAATGTATGATTGCCTATGTTATAAATGATAATTTAATAAAGTTTCTATTTAAAAATAAAAAAAAAGATGTTGGTGCTTCCCCTCACACAATTTTCAGGTTTGATCTATTACATACCACTGGGCTGTTATTTGTTTTGGATTCCTGTCTTCTTCTTCTCCAACTTGACTTTCAGATTGTGATTTGCTGTTCTAATAGAGATGTCTTATGTACATAAACCATCTGCCTTTTGACTGAAATTTGTAAACTTATTTAAAACCCTACAGTTGTCACTTACTGCAGGCTTACATCATGGAGCAAGTTAGTCTAACTCAAAAGTATGAGGAAAAAATAGGAACATCCTGTTTGACTACACCCCTACAAATCCTACTATAGTCTCCCTTGCTCTTTTCAAAGTGTCATCTTTTCATTCTGTCTTCTTAAAAATGTTTCCAGCTTACCAGGTTAGCCATCACTTAAGTTTCCTCAAGCAAAGCTGTCATTAAGTAAGGAACACTGCTTCCTTCCCTACCAATACACATAATAGGGTCTCAATGACTAACTTTTCTAGAAAAAGCAATGCATGCCAGCATTCTTTAGTGGAAGTGTTCCCTCTTTGTTTAATTTTCTTGTTCCCCTTATAAAACCCTCTTGTCTTTTGCCTAGATCTCCTATATTTTGGCTCAACAGGTATATCATTAGGGTGTTTTTTAAGGTTATCTTGTTTCTTGGTATACACTACCTTCTCCTCTTCTGCTGCTTTATGCGGCTCAGCTTCTGTCTCAAAGTGACAGAGAGCTACCCTCTCAACTCCTTTTTCTTCCCTGGGTTGGTTTCCCTTTGCCCCAGTGTGACTAAGCACAACCCACTCAATTTCTTTTTCCTCTCTGAGTTGCCCAGGGGGCACATCAGAAAGTACAGTTGTGTAAGAACCTATCATAAATGTATATGTTTGAGTTGCTGCCCACTTACTTTCCTCACATTTGGGATTCTTGTGGATGCCCTGTTACATTCCTCCCATTTGGGATTCTTGCCTGCAGATAACCTAACTTCCATAGCTTTATTTTCAGCCAGATCTTTGGCTAAGACCCTTCCACCAGAATATAAGAATGTCAATGGTAGAAGTGGTTCTCAGTGAACACTATATCCTGATCTTTCTTGCCTCAGCAACAGCCAGGTAGAAGACCTTAGCAACAGAGCCCTAGTGGACCAGACAGAACAGCCCTGTGTCTCCCAGATCCATCACAGAGATACCAAATCTTCAGGATGATTATACAGATATAAATGGAGTGTTGCCTCATAAGGAAGTGAAAGGGAAGGTACAGAAAAATAACTAGGTGCTACCCTGAACCATATGGCACAGGACAAGTCCGAAAAGGGAGATGATAGCTGGACTGCAGTACTGAATTTACATTTATGGCAAGCTTCCAGGACAGCTGTACTATGCTCAATGTAATATTGTCTGTTGCAGTTCCCACATTTGGGAAAATTCCGAAAATATAGTGAGTTAGAGATGTAGAGACAAGGAACTAGGAGTTAAGAACTGGCAGGATGGCAGAGGCAAATCCTGCTTGTCTCTATAGTGTTTATAGGTGTGAACAGAAGCCAAAGTTGCATCTTGAAGTGTAACCCATATTGGTGACTCCCCCGAAGAAGGTTGTAGTAGTGGCTTAACTGGAGTGGGCTTTGTTATACTCTAAAATAACTTTACCACAAGATAAATAACAAAAGTTAATTCAATGAGTAAGCCATTTGAAAAGGGAGGGTCTCTTTGGTTATTGGTTTCTCCACTTTCAGTTCATTAGGAGACAATTAGCTTAACATGCTTTCTGAAATTTTTGGACCTGTTCTAACTAAAGTGTGTTTTACAATAAGACAGCTGGGACTGCAATATTAGTGGAAAAAAATAGTGAAAAAAAAGTAACCTGGTCTGTCTGAGTTGGAATACACACAGATAGGCTTAAGTAAAAATTACTTGTTGTACCTAGATGCTTGATTTGTTTATGACACCTATTCCTTTTTGTCTCACTAAAGTGTGTTTTTTATATTAAGAAGACTGGGGCTGCAGTTCTACAAGGGAGTAGAAAGGTAGCCTGGTCTGTCCAAGTTGGGAAACACACTTGGGGGTTTAAAGCAAAAATTACTTGTTGCAGCTAGTTTGTATCCTTTCACTTTTGGCTAACCAAAGTGTGTTTTTTTACATTAAGACTGGGACTGCTATTCTTATAGCAGTAGTAAAGTAGCATGGTCAGTCCAAGTTGGGGAAAACACAAGGAGGCTTAATGTGAGATTTTTTCATCAGACAGAGGGTCTTTTAGGGACTTAGCTATTTGGCATTAATCTGCACTTGAGAGCCATTTTTGCTCTGCTTTTAACATTAAGTTGCTCCAGGATCATCCATCTTGTGGCAGAAGGTGTTTACCTGGTCTCTGAATTGGGCAGCACTCCAGAAAGCTCAAAGTGTAATCGATTATTAGCCAGTGGGCACTGGAGTTAGTTTTCAGCTTTTTTTCTGTCTGCTATAAATTAGGTGCATTTTCACAGGCTGTTTGCTACATAGTAGCAGTTAGCAGTACCTTGTATGGTAGCAAATCAGCTAGTACTTGGGACTTTAATCTGTAACACAGAAAGGCTTTGCATGGAGCTAAATTTAGAGCAGCTATTTACTGTATCAAACAGCACTAATTTCAGATCATGCCACTATCTAACATCTATCCTTAACACTAGACACTACTCGGGTTACCCCTGTAAAACCAAGTCTCTAAATCATAATAGCTCAACCTTAATATAGGTCCTGGCAACATGGATTTGCAATTTCCAAATGTCTCTGTGGCCATCTTCATAGATATGGGGATCCTGAGACAGTGTAGTAGTTGTCTCATGTAGTCAACCAACCTTAAAGAAACTAACATAGTATGTAAGACATGTACATACATAACTTAGTTGGAGGCAGGAATCTTGCTTAAAATCAAGGTTGTCAAGGACACACAGACACAGACACACACAGACACACACACACACACACACACACACACACACACACACACACACACACAGACCTTCTTAATCTGAGGCACTTAAAAGAAACCTCAACAAACCTCAAAGACCTCCTACCCAGTCAAACAACAGCATCTATCCTCAGCGGTCACTAAAGCATACACCAAAAGCAACACCTAACAGTACAAATAATCTACACCCAATGATCCCTCAAGAACAAAGCCCATAAGGCAAGCAAACACTTCACCTAGTACTCTTGTCAGAGGAGATTCTACTGTACAACACACAAATGCTCCACTCACCAGGCTGGACAAGGAGAAGATAACCGTTAGTTGAACAGCAAATAATTAATTTTATAACTGGCTTAGCTTCTGGTGTCACTCCAGGAGAATCCAATATCTATCAGCATGGGAGGACAGGGTTAACAGACCACATTGCTTTGCCAAAGACGGTCTGCACCTGTTCCCCCTGAGGTTTCAGATAATGGCTAAAACGTTATGCACCTTTAGGCATTGCCAAAATGACAAAACTACCAACATAGCAAAAGAAAAAAAACTCGAAGCAACTTTAAGGTGTTACTGCTCAATATTAGTAGCCTAAACAAGAAACTACATACCCTACAACTCTCCTCACTCTGGGGGATATCGACATCTGTGCTGTTACCAAGACTTGGTTTAAAGCCACAGTTAAGTACAATGGTAGTAGAAGACTACAGTGCCTTACACACGTTTAGACCAACAGCAGTACAGACAGGGGTAAAGGCGGCAGTGTCTCTATCTACATTTGTAATAAATGCAGTGCTAGGTTGGCTAAACAGGATAATATCCTGGAGCTCATTCACATCCACATTTCCATAGACAAGGTTCCTTCCATGGCTTGGCAAGCTACAGGTTGTCCTCTATGATCCATGAAGCTCACAACTCTTGTCTAGTCCACTAGAAGCCATCCAAGCAAATACTTTATTCATAGGAAATCTAACCGCCCTTCTACAGACTGGGAAACATATCTGTCTCTAACTCATAGGCATGTTTCCTGGACTTTACCAACACAAACACCCTGGACCTGATAGTACATACTCCATCTAAAGGATCTAACATATTGGACATAGTACTAACAAACATGGGAGAGCATTGCACCCCCCCCCCCCCATGTCATGTCCTCATTGGTGAGGTCATACAACAAAGCTGTCTCCTTTGAAATAAAAATCAACCTGGAAAACCCAATTAAATCCATAAGTAACAGTTTGTCAAAATTCATGGCTCTCCCAAACCCCAAGAACAGAGCTACCTATGCAGATTTATTTACAGAAACCCTGTACAAATATGTAAATGGCTACATTGAGGCTACTATACCTACCAGAAGTAAGCCCAGATCTAACACCAAAAACAAACCCTACTGGTGGAATCCTTAACTTAACAGGGTATATAACAAAAGAAAAAAAATGTCATGGTCAAAATCAAAAAGAGCAACTCTCATAGAGACAAGAGATCTCTGATTCAACTAAACAAGTAACAGGTCTAATAAAATACAACAAGGCTAGTTTTGAGGTCAGGATAGCCTCCCAACCTAAGGAAAATCACAAGTTCTTCTTCAGCTATCAGGAACAGTAAACATGAAAGTCAGTAGTGTGCAGAACTGGTGGTAAATGACACAACCTTCATTGACCAGGGGTGGCACGGCACAGCAAAGCTACTGGCTGATAAATATAGTTCTAACATCACCCCCACTCCCCCCTGTGAAATCCCTTCTAGCATATCACTCCCCCAACTATCAACAGGGAGCAGGTCCTTTTGGTGGTCATTATGGCCAAAAACACTGCTTCAACAGGCTCTGACAATATCTCCATTTGCTTTCTAAATAGCCTAAAACATGAACTATCAAGACCACAAGGCACGCTTCAGCTACAGCCTCAAAACAGGTTATGTGCCAGATGAATGGACGGCTGCAATGATCATCCCTCTTCATAAGTGTGGACCATCAACCAACCCTAGGCAGTACAGAGCCATCACTCAAACACGTCTAATATGCAAAGGCATGGAATAAATTATCATGGAAATGATTAAAGAGCACTGGCAACCTACAGACACTGGATTCATCCCATTTTGGCTTTTTTAATGGAAGATCTTGCCTACCCAACCTGGTAACCTCTTAGAGGGTCACCAAGGATATGGATAAGGGAAAAATGGTGCATACTGCCTATCTTGACCTGGCCAAGGCATTTGATACAATACACCACTTAGTTATTGTTGACAAACACTCCAAACTGGCCATAAATCCCTTTCTAACTCACTGAACTGCTGACTGGCTTAGAGATATGACCTAAGAAGTAAGGATCAGTGAGACCAGCTCCAGCCGGTGTCTGATCACCAGTAGAATACCCCAGGACTCTATGTTGGACCCATTTATTTTGGTATCTACTTCTCAGAAGTAAAGGCCAATGCTAAAGGCCTCTGGCTCACCAAGTTTACAGAAGACTGTAAACTGCCAGCTATCACAGATTCCACCATGACACTGACATCCTACAAGATTGTGTAACACAAACAAATGACTGGTACTAAAGTCAATGTGAAGAAATGCATTATAGTGCCCTTTGGAAAATTATCCACCCAAGCTAATTACTTCTCCCAGTAAAGCACCCCTAAGAGTTGACCCAATAGTTAGGGATCTGGGAATATATGTTGACAATAATTTGGCCATCGGCCAACACGTAGCCAAGATGGTAAGAAAATCATTCTAAGTTACTTAACCCATAAACAAGAGTATGGCATCCAGGTCCAAGGAAGTTATAGTACCACTCTACTCAGCCCTTATCAGACCCACCATTGAGTATAATGCTCCCTTTGGCATGTACCTAACCAGGCACTTGAAACAGTTGGAATTCTCTCAAATGTTCCTCACCAGGAGAAATCAAGGTATGAATACATCTTATAC